>NC_141539.1:123905000-124027500 GCF_021556685.1 Rattus norvegicus | reverse complement strand
CCTCCTCCTTCTTTATGGTTAATCTCCATTTGCAATACATTTAACTCCTGTAGAAGCCTTTCTAGTGAAGAGAAAGAGTCCAGCAAAGAATGACTTTACCTTTTTTCACATGGGCAATGTATTTTAACTCTATGTCCAACTTTCCATTTCTTAGCCTAAACCCCAGCCCTATGCGATGCCTCCCCCACCCCAGCTGCATTATAATGGACATTATACAGAGCCATTTGCTTCTTCCCAAGGTAAAGTACCCTGAGTCTGCAAAGCCGTGCACAGTTATTGCTAAGAGTAACTCGGAAGACCTAGAGATCTTGGTTCCTTATGGCACTTGTACCCCAAACTGTTGCCCCAACGACGGCCATCCTGGAATCACAGAAGAGGCCATCACATTCAAGTTCTTTCTTGAATGTGTGTCTCTCAGATGACCCCAGATGTGTCCAGTGGCAGCCCCCTACGCTGGGTTCTAAGTCCCTAACTCTCCTATTAGTCTTATTTAGGCCAGGCTTCCCTTAAGTCCATGATTCTCCAGTCTTCGTCTCCCAGGTGATGGGATTACAGGTGCGCCACCACAACAGGCAGCCAACAATCCTTGGTCACGGAAGAGAATTCAGTTTTTGTTTTATCCATCCCTGAGATGCCTAAGTTACTGCTACTGCAGTTGTGTGTGCCCAGCAATGCCACCATGCTGAACCCTGACCATCTGTGTGACGTTGGCTTGTAAACTGCATCTCAGTGTACTGAAGAGCGGAGAGGTTGATACTGAGGTAGATTCAGTATAAAGAAGCTTGGGGGTCTCATAGTACAAACAAGGCTCATGGCGTGATCACGGTTTTCTTGCTAAGAGCACGCGTTAGCATGCCATTCACCGTGTTGTGGGCACTTGAAGAGCTTTCTGGATCTAGCAGGATGGCTGGATTTCATCAGTCCCAGGCAGGTCTGTGACTCGGTCTGCTGACTTGCTGGTGAGTGCTGTGGCACAGGAGAAGGGGCTGTTTGGAGGTGGGGTCCATTGCCCATCATGTGGGGGCTGGGATGTGAACAGAGCTTTGGTGTGGATTTCAGTGTCCCCTGGGGCTGTCTCCTTGCTGTCCTCTCCTCTCTGCACATGCCCATCTGTACTTGCACGGAAGCCTCTCCAACCATGGGGACAAGGCTTCTGCCTCCCATCCCCATGGTGCTCATTCTCCTACCTCAGACTATGACGATCCTGCTGTTTTGTGTTCCTTTGTCTTCCAGTTTTTACCACACTGTGTCTGAGAGTGATGTCTCTGTGCTCTAGTCTGTTGGTTTCCTCTTATTCCCTCTCAGTGGTTTCCACAGGTGTCTTCCTGTCCTATGGCATCACAAGGCCTGTCTATGCCTTTTTCTTTCATGCTGGGGGCTTCCCCAGCAGCTCCTTTGCATAGAGTTTCCATAACAGTGGCTCAGTTTCTCCTTCCCACTCTGTTGTCATTCCTGTGTTCTGTCCATTCCCCGTTTCCCATGGCCAGATGTGGGAACCTGCATGGAGGCTCTCTGTCTAATAATAAACAGGACTTAGGAACTGGTATCAACTATCAGGACTTGTTGGAAGTCAAGTATTAAATTTGAACTCACCCCTCACCCTCAAAGTCTGTTTTTATTGTGATGAAGTCACTCACTGTGGACTCCAAGCTGCACGTAATTTCACCCAGTGAGCTAGCTAGCCATAACCCATAACATCACTGTTTTCCATATCCCTTTCTCCATGTCCCCCTGCCCCTGCTCCAATATGGGTCTTTATCCTTTCAGACTGCCCACTAGCCGCTCCGTCCCATGCTCTGTATCTTCTGTCTTCAGACTCCTCAGCTCACCCGACACAAAGCTCCCAGTTGACCCCCGTGATGTGCATGGCCATCCCTTTCCTGTGTCTATGGCTCCCTTAGCCTGCCCTCCTCATCCAGCCTCACACTGTTTGCTACTTTCTAGCTTGTTCTATCTCAGTGGAGCCTGGCTTTGGCCTTCTGCTCTGCCACCCACACACCCTTATCCCACCACCCTGCAGCCCACATGCGCCTATGCAGCCAGAAGGGGCAGATTCTGCTGCACTAATCTCTCAGTGGATTTACTTCTTGATCAGAGTCCTTGTTAGTTGTGTCCTGCCAGGTGGGGCTCTGTTCCTTGTTAGCCTGATTGGGGGCTCAGGCGAGAGGAGCCTTTTCCACTGTGGAGGACCAGTTCCATTGGCCAGAGCACTGGGAGATGTGAGGAGAAAGTCCTCAGAAACTGGCTCTTAACCTTCTGCTCACTTTCTCCTTCCCGTCACTGGTCTCACATATGTGCTCCACACCAAGGGATAAGGAGGTATAGTCCTGTGTGCTCTTACAGAGCATGGAGGCAGAGACATCGGTCTGGATGCCACACTGGTCTAGACAACCTGGGTAAGGGATCTGTGACGAGATTGAGCAATGGCTGAGAGCTCTGCAGATGGAGAAGCATAGGATGAGCAGCAGGGTGCTGCAGGAGGAATGGAGAGGCTCTGAGAGCTGTGTGCACACCAGAACAAAACGTGCCCAGTGGGTAACCACACATCATCCTGCCTTGGAACTTCTGAAGTACACAAACTGTACTTGCCACGGGATTTGCCGGCTGATGTTGTTTACCCATTGGAAGTAGTGCTCATAGGCAGTTCAGGTGAGCTGTAGGCTGAGTGAGGAAAGACAGCCGCTTCTAGCCCAAGCAGGCACGCCAGTGCTGGAGAATTAGTAGCCTGAGCCTGTAGCTCTGGATCCACGTCTTGCTTGACTGGAGGCTTGCTGGGGGCGACTATACTTACCTTAGCCTTTTTCTTCTTGGCTTCCGGGCCTTTGGTGGGGTTACAACTACCAGGGACCCTCCTGTTGGGCAGGAAAGCTTTGCACCTGCTGTGCCAGTAGGCTTTTATAGTTGGCTTCTTCTCATTAAGGAAGAATCATGCAGACAACCTGACAGTCCAGCTAAGGAAATGTTTGCAGACAGTTGGTATTTTCCCTAGCTCAGCATCTCAGGGTTGAATCCCTACGCTCACGGGCTCGGTGCTGTCAACAGTATCCCTTTCCTGAGTTCCACCGTGCTCCAGAAGGCCTGGACCAGTGTCGGACTTAGATCTGGCTAGGGCCTAAGCACTCACTCTAAGCAGACAGACCTACCCCATGCTGTAGGAGAGGAAGCTGAAGCTTCCAGGACGACAGTGTGCTTGAAGATGTGTTGGTCGCTTCAGGGCCTATCTCAATATTTGGCTGGAGTGATGGGTCCAACTTAATACATTTTCAAAATCTTTTAAAACCCTTTTCCTCCTCAGACAATGTCTTTGTGCCCAACAAGAATGGATTCTATTGCCACTCCCAGACAAGTTTGGACAGAACCCAAATTGACCTCAGTGGCCGCATCCGCAACGGCAGCGTGTACAGTGCACACAGTACGAACTCCTTAAACACACCTCAGCCCTACCTGCAGCCCTCCCCTATGTCCTCCAACCCCAGTATTCCAGGCAGCGATGTCATGAGACCTGACTACATCCCATCCCACCGGCACAGCGCCTTGATTCCCCCATCCTACCGCCCGACCCCTGACTACGAGAGCGTGATGAAGCGGCTCAACAGAGGCATGGTGCATGCAGACAGGCATAGCCACTCGCTCAGGAACCTCAACATTGGCAGTTCCTATGCATACAGCAGGCCCGACGCCTTGGTCTACAGCCAGCCTGAGATTCGGGAACACCCACACCTCGCCTCTCCCCAGTCAGCCCACTACCCATTTAACTTGAACTACAGTTTCCACAGCCAGGCTCCGTATCCATACCCTGTGGAGAGGCGGCCTGTGGTGGGCGCTGTGAGTGTCCCTGAGCTGACCAATGTGCAGCTGCAGGCCCAGGACTACCCAGCTCCAAACATTATGAGGACCCAGGTGTACCGGCCGCCCCCGCCATATCCTTACCCAAGACCTGCCAACAGCACCCCGGACCTATCGCGGCACCTCTACATCAGCAGCAGCAATCCAGATCTCATCACCAGACGCGTCCATCACTCGGTGCAGACCTTCCAGGAGGACAGCTTGCCCGTGGCTCACTCTCTGCAGGAGGTGAGTGAGCCCCTCACAGCAGCTCGGCATGCACACCTACAGAAGAGGAACAGTATTGAAATCGCAGGGCTCACACATGGTTTCGAAGGCCTGAGGCTCAAGGAGAGGACGATGTCAGCCTCAGCCGCAGACGTGGCCCCCAGGACCTTCTCAGCAGGCTCCCAGTCCAGCGTCTTCTCTGACAAAGTGAAGCAGGAGGGAACCGAAGAGCAGGGGAGTGGTGGGTACAGTCACAAGAAGTCCCTTTCTGATGCCACCATGCTGATTCACAGCAGCGAGGAGGATGAGGACTTAGAAGACGACAGCAGCAGAGAACACGCTGTGTCTGAGCCCCGCCTTACGGCCGCTTTCTCTCAGGAACAACAGCTAAACTACCCCTGTGCTTCAGTGACTCCGGTCACTGGCCCTCTGCATATTTTCGAGCCCAAGTCCCATGTTACGGAGCCTGAGAAGAGGGCAAAGGACATCAGCCCTGTCCACCTGGTTATGGAGACTCATCAGCCCCGAAGACATGGACTGCTGACCCCCTCCATGTCCGAGTCAGACCTCACGACGTCAGGGAGGTACCGAGCTAGGAGGGACTCTCTCAAGAAGAGGCCAGTGTCAGATCTCCTCTCTGGGAAGAAGAACACTGTGGAAGGACTTCCGCCACTAGGGGTAAGCTTCTGGGAGCAGAGGTGCCTCAGACATGGAGGATGGGCCCCCTAATCTGTGCTTTCAACTGTCGTTTTCCTTAGAACCAATGGTTCTCAGTTTTTAACCTTTTCTCTTAACTGTCATTTCCTGCCCCAGCTCTGAGTTTTGCCTTATTTGGGGTATGTACGAGTTTATGCGGAAACTGTGAACTGATGGTGGTCATGGTTTTGCTAGGGGTCAGTTGGGTACAGAGAGCAGGCCTGTGGAGGTGATGGGAGGAGTCCCTGAGCCGTCTAGTCCAGTGCAGAGGAAGAGGGGAATGACTCAGTTCTCCAGCCAAGGTCGCTTTAAAATTCTGTGACCCAAGAACTGCATCTGTTCAGATCTTTCAAGTGATGTCTCCAGAGGCATTTGAGACCGTATCCCTAAGTCTTATCCTTATGTAGTTGTCAAGGTTGGAGACTGGATCCAGCTTGACTCTCTCCCATGACCAGTGTGGACTGAGGTGACTCTGGACCCAGACGGTATGTCTCTTTAAAGGGATGAGTGAGTGAACTGGGTGTTCAGAAGGCCCTTGTGAACATGGGGGCTCTCCTACTCAGTGGAATAAACACAGGGAAGCACTTCCTACGCATTTCAAACAAAATGCAAGAGACCAGCCCCGTGTTCTGTAGCCTCCTTTCAGAACATTTTCCACGTGCAACGATTCTACCCTTGCTGTGCCCACTTCATAAGGAGCACATTGTTAGAGCCTGTTCCACAGATAAAGACGCTGGCTCGGAAACATTAAGTAGCTCTTCCAAGGTCATACAGCTAGTGAGTGACTGACATGGAATTTTCAGCTTATTTTATCTCTAGAATCCTCTTCTTCCGAAGAACACTGTTTGGGTGTGTTATATGTAGCATTTCAGTGAGTAATTGCTCCCCGAAACCTGGTCTGTCTGCACTGAGTCTCTGTTGAGTTCTCAGCCTTTAACTAAGCGTCCATGGATCTGTTCGTGAGTGTGTCCACTCAGTCACCATCGCTGTGTTGCTCAGGCATGCGGATCTGGGTGGCCCTCACCTCCTTGGACCAGGCCCCGCACTGGGACAGTATCAAAGTGATGTGTGTGTTCACTTGACCCCCTGTATCCTGGCAGCCCAGGTTCCCCTCCTCCACTTCTGTTAGGATGGACACAGGTGCACTTCTGGACTAGGGCCTCCTCGGAGAGAGGCAGGCCGGCTGGCAGGCTGGACTCACAGGCTCATAATGCCCACAAAAGATCAGTACCCACCAGTACCCACCAGAAAAGCAGCTTAAGGAACAGACTTAAGGGCATCTCAATTTCCTAAAGGATGAACTTTAAGTTTAGATTTTTTTTTTTTTCTAAGTGTACAAAGGCCAGTGCTCAAGAGGACCATGGCGGAGGGTACAGGCTGAGCAATATCAGGGCAAAGACAGTATGGGGGTTTCCACAGTCACTAGCTGAGTCCCCAAGTCAGTGGAGGGGGACCTTCCACAACAGTGCAGTAAGAAGTGCCCACTGTTTCTATGCGAAACACCAGTGCTTTCAGTGACTCTGATTTTCTAACTTTCTAAGGGTTGACAAGACCAAACCCCTCCAGCCCCTGTGAGCTCTTTAAGGTAACACAGCCGTTACCCACTGTAACCGGTCAGCACATTGGATGACTCAGGGTGGGAAAGTCTAGCGTGTTCGAATGGAGTCTGGCAGGCTCAGCTTAGACTGGGGCTTTGACAAGTTGCTTCCCTTAAAATAACATTATTATTTAAGATGTTTTAGTAAAGTTGTACAATTGGATCGTCTTTTGACCCCTTCTTTTTTGCACAGGGATTTTTCCTATTCGAGGACATGCATGAAGGCTGTGGTCAGAGGAAATGTGTGGGCCCTTACGGTGGCCAGCCCGGGTCTGAGTAGAGGTCTTGTCTGCATCATCAGTGGACAAGACCCTCATGGTCACATCTCAGCTCGGCTTGTCCACCTACAGAGCCTCAACACTGATTCTTTATCAAAGGGGCAGCTAGTGACCTTGGGCAAACTGTTTAGCCTTGTAAAGGAGGTGACCTTGACAGTCCCAGGGACTATAAAATTAACCCTCAAAACATGGAAAGCACTCAGTCACCACTGATGCTGCCTCACAAGTTTAGTTCCCCAACTCTCCAAGAATTGAAGAGGTCACTCCCCTGCTGAAGCCTTTGCCACCTGCAGGGTGACATTACATGATCATGTCACTGTGCAACATACAAGACCTCTAAAGCAAGGCAAAGTTAAGCAGTGAGTAAGTGGCAGACAAGGAGGGGACATTTTAGAATTCCCCACCCATGGGCCCCACCCCCAGGGACGAGATGGTTATCTCCGAGGCAAGACTGGTTTGGGTGCCCGTGCATCTGCATACGGGTTGGCTCCCTGATGCATCCTTTATGCAATGTGGTTCTTACCTAAGAAGCCCTGCAGATTCCGCATTGAAAAGCCACAGGCTTGGTAAGGGATAATCACAGCTAGTCTTGAAACACCCTCATCTGGCTTGATGATGTGGGGTGTTTAGATTTTAGTCTGAGAAACAGTAGAGCCAGCTAATACTGGCCAGCAGGATCTGTGAGGCTTTGTGACTCTCGTGAGCCAGATGACTCCTTGGGCAGTTGGGATGTGGCAGTGGTCAGAGAAGACAGAACCTTTCATCTCGGCAGTTGGTTAAACAGTAAGGCTAGCCACTCTTTTCTGCAGACTGTGCTGTGCCCTCCCCGCTCTCTCCCTTTCTACTTCTCTGTTTAGGTAAGGCTCAGCTGGTAAAGGCAACTTACCTGAACCAAGTTAGTTAATTTCATGCTGGGTTTTAACCCAAGATTCTGTCCATTTTAAGTCTGAACCGAATTATGGGGGAAGCTCATAGGCGACATGATCATGAAGTTAAAAGATAGCCTAGGGGCTGGAGAGATGGCTCCTTGAGTAAGACTGCTTGCTGTGCAATCAAGGGGACCGGAGTTCAAATCCCAGCACCCATGTGATAGCCAGTCCCGGTTGTGGGTGCCTGTAGCACCAGCAGTGTGTGGAGATAGGTGGATCCCAGTGGGTTTCTGGGTAGTCAGACTGGATCCACTGAGAAAGACCTTGTCTCAAGGAGTAAGGCGGAGAACATTAGAGAGATACTGGATCCCATGTTGTAGCCTCTGCTTGTATCCATGGGGGTGCACACATATCCTCCAGTTATTAATGGCACAGCATTTTTGTCTTCACCAAAATGTTTCTTTTTTTCTCTCCATGCTTTTGATCCTGAGTGTCATGGTATTTTTAGGCTAATAGAACTGGAATAAGCTGGTTTCCTTATAAGAACCAAGAAAGGCATTTATTTCTTTGAATACTGGGACTGTGTAACTTTACAGAATGCCTGAAGTTCTCAGGTTTACCTGCCACAGAGGGGAACTTTGGGGAACACTGTTTTCACAGGGCAGCCTCCCCCTGATGTGTCCCTTCCACTCTGGCTCTCCGAGAGAGCTCAACTGTGTTTATTTCTCAGTTTAGAAATGTGGTTGCTTTGAGAGGCCTTCAGTCACATGGTTCTGTCGAACGGAAGATTCGAAGGCAATTTACATTTTTTTCTTGTTTTTTTTTCCCCCCAGAAAAAATTTAAATTTCTATTAGTTTATTTTAAAGATAGTAAAGACTGCTGGGTGGTGGTGGTGCACACACCTTTAATCCCACCACTCCCGGAGGCTAAGGCAGGCAGGGTTTGAGGCCAGCCTGCTTGGTCTACAGAGTGAGTTCCAGGACAGGCAGGGTTACACAGAGAAACCCTGACTCAAAAAAACCAAAAAAAGAAAGAAAGAAAAAAAAAAAAAAGCGAAAGGCTGCTAGGCATGGTGGTGTGTGCATTTTATCCCAGCACTCAGGAGGCAGAGACCGGTGAGTTTGGCACTAGGCTGGTAGGTCCAGGCCAACCAAGGATACTAGCGAGACCCGTATCAAAATAAGACAAGAAAAGGCGACACGACCCACTGCTACCTTGTCTGTTTTGGGTGGACTCCAGCTGAGTTTTGGTGCCACGCTTTGAGGTTGGGTAGCTCTGTAAGAATTAAGAACGCTGCCTGCCCACAGTCTCACCTCTCATTGCAACAGAGCCTTGTAACCAATTGGAGTCAAAGCCGTGTATCTGGAGGCCTTATCAGAGCTCTGGCCTTGAAAGGAATGTCATCTTCCTCCAGCTCCTTTGGCAGGAGTGGAGTCTCTCCTCCGGCTGACTGAGCAGGGCGAGCTCTGCCTTGGTCAGCCCATTGACATTTTTTTGAAAGGTGTCTGGGTACATTTTCTATGTGTGTGTAAATATTTTCTTACAGGGAATGAAAAAGACTCGAGCAGATGCAAAAAAAATTGGCCCCCTCAAGCTGGCAGCCCTCAATGGACTCTCCCTGTCCCGGCTGCCCCTGCCTGACGAAGGCAAAGAAGTGTCCACCAGAGGGACAAATGACGAGAGGGTGAGTGTGCTGGGGCCTGGGCAGCAACGCCAAAGGGCCCTCGTGCAGTTTTGGGGAATGTCCTTTCTAAGACAGTGTCAGAGTTGTACGTGAACGATAGGGAATGTCATTGTCTGGGTTACAAGGGAGTGAGCGTGTGGCTCCAAGGCCTCAAGTCACCTCAGGCCCGACGTCAAGGTTTTTGCTTCTGAATGTTCTTGTTTCATTTCCTTAAAGTAAGAACGTGTGTGTAAGAGTGCATAGGAAAGAAAGCAGACCGTCTATTGAAAATTCATCGTGATTTTACATTAAAATTAAATATCCTGAATTTAAAAAGGTTCTTTGTGAGGTTTTGTTTAAATTAAGACAGGCGTTCATTTCCTACCGCTGCGTCTGAGGCTGGCTCAGGGCTCGCTGCTGTCTCAGCATCCTGCAAGCATTTGTTATAAGTCAGAGCACATGCTCACAGATGCTAGACCGGCTTCTTCTAACTCCTTAAAGCTTACAAAACCGACCACAGGTTTAGACCTCAGGTTAGCAGACTGCCTTAGGCCATCGTACAACTTCAAACTGAGTTTCGAATTCTACATCTTGCCAACAACATCATGTCTTTTGTTCTAATTTTTGTGACTTGTAAAAAAATTTTTTTGGTTCCATGTATAAGGCATGAAGCAGAAATCGAGTTTTTAAAGGACCAGGCAGGTTTGGTGTGACCCTCTGCCTTTCCCTCATAGTGTAAAGTTCTGGAGCAGCGGTTAGAGCAAGGAACGGTCTTCACCGAGTATGAGAGGATTCTGAAAAAGCGGCTGGTTGATGGCGAGTGCTCAACAGCTCGGCTCCCTGAAAATGCAGAGAGAAACCGATTCCAAGATGTGCTCCCCTACGATGATGCCAGAGTGGAGTTGGTGCCAACCAAGGAGAACAACACTGGCTATATCAATGCGTCACACATTAAGGTAAGAAGAGCGTCCCAGATAATCAGCGGCACTGTGGTGGGGGCTAACTGTAGAAATGGTAGGATTTACATCTCCTTTTGAGTCTTTCTCAATTACGTTATAAGCTGGAGATTCCAGACAACAGCCAGAGCCACACCCTCTCTCTCCTCCTGGTAGCTTTTCCCACCCACATTGTTACGGGGACTCAGAGCAGCTCGTTTATTTTGAATCTGAAGACTCATTTTGAGCTTTCCAGTTCCCATAGGAACTGCTGAATCGGAACCACTCATTTCCCCATCACGTAACCACGTGTACTGCATGTGACGGATGGGCCTGGCTTGCTTTTCATGTCCTCCCTTTTCCCAGCACTGTCGACCAAAGCCAGGTCTTGTGCTAGGCAGACACTGGAGTGCCGAGCTGCCTCCCAGCCCTGTGCCCTGGGACTTTGGAGGACATGCACACACACTTTTGCTTATGAGAATGTTCTGTCTTCCTCCTGATCTTCTGGTATCACTTGGTTCTATACAAGCACTCCCCAGAACAGTCTGATGCTAGCACTGGGTGATGTTAGTTGCTAAGCGGGAGGCGGCAGCACAGAGCTGGCTCAAGCCAGCCAGTTGGGTTTCTCTATGTAGCAAGGAGGAGTCCTCTTACAGTGAGTGAGTTGTGCCTTTTGTCTCCCAGTTTTCTTTACCTTGCAAGTCATATTTGATATGACCTCCAAGGATCTCTGAAGACTTGGCAACTATGTACTGCTTAGTGGTCGGTCTGTCTGTCTGTCTGTCTGACTGTCTGTCTGTCTACCTACCTACCTACCTATCTTGGTTTTGGTTTTGGTATTTTTGAGACAAGGTGTTTCTACATCTCCTTGGCTGGGCTGGAATTCTCTATATAGACGGGGTGGCCTCAATAATAGAGATCGGCCTGCTCTACACCTCAGGTGCTGAGACTAAAGGCATGCTTAACGGTCTTGAGGAATTAATACACACACTGCCTTACTTTTTATATGGGTATTGTGTGTTTAGAAACCAACCAAGTCTTTAGAATAACTCATCTACTCACGTGTGACTGCATGGGCAAGGTGAATGACTGATTTTTGTGGTATTCAGAAGTTCAGCTGCCACTGGAGAAGTCGTGGAAAGAATGTGCATTTCAGAATTGGGCAGATTGGGTCAACTCATGGATCTCTCAGCAATTCTGGGACCCCTGTTTATTTAACCACCTATATGATAACCTGTGTCCACCACGTGCTGCTGCTGAAGGGAGCCCAGTGAGAAATTCAGTCGGTGCTGAGGGCTGGCTGGCAGCCTGAGGGAGAGTGTGGAACTTAGCTTGGCACAGGCTTTCTTGTCGAGTGGACACTCAGAAAGAAATATGGATGTCAACAGTTACTGACAGAACGTAGTTTAACTCAGGGTTCTTGGCTGTAAATCCAGTAACTCCTTATTGTGTTAGCACTGGGGAGCATTAAATCGTGCCCCACCCAAGTGGGAACTTGGCCTTATGGGAGGTGATCTTGAACTCAGTTCAAGACGGAGACCATTCTAAACTGAAGACTACATTTCTCACGGACATCTGGCATTAGCTTAGGCTTTGACTTACTTGCTAACACTTTCCAAGCATATTTAGTATTTCACCATGGCGAGCTGTGTTTGTGATTTAAGGAACTGTGATATTGGTGTCACCATCACAACAAGAGTAGCTATTTGCCTAGGACTTGTTATGTGTTGGACGCCATACACACTGGGTCTGTCCTCAGAGCCCCGTGGGCTGGGCGGTTATTGCATTTTGTAGATGCCAACTGACATTGAGAGGTGAGCAGCTGGCTCAAGTCTTGCAGATGTCGTATGAACTGAAGGCATGCAGACACGTTTATAAAGATGTCAGCAGTTGCAATTGTATAAATGAGGGAGAGGTTAGACAGACTCTGTCCCTGCTCTGCTGAACAGCTCCCTCGTTTTTCAGTGTTCCCAGGAAGACAGAAACAGCTGTGCGCGCCATTCCATGCACGCCGTGCACTAAGCTTTTAACCTTCTCTGATTTTAGGTCTCTGTCAGCGGAATTGAATGGGATTATATTGCCACACAGGGACCATTACAAAATACCTGCCAGGACTTTTGGCAGATGGTGTGGGAACAGGGAGTCGCAATTATAGCAATGGTGACAGCGGAAGAGGTGAGTGCCTGTCCTCTCAGGTCATTTTTCCAAGTCTCCAAAGAGCTGCTAAGGTTAAGCACCCAGAGTTAATCTTTAGTGAGACAGCACGTGGCCTGGTAGAGGTTTGTGTGAAGAGTGCCCCAGGCCGGGCCCTGAGCTACTGCTGAATCACACTTGTCTTCGACAGGAGGGAGGTCGGGAGAAGAGCTTTAGGTATTGGCCACGGCTTGGCTCCAGGCACAACACTGTCACCTATGGAAGGTTTAAGATCACAACTCGCTTCCGCACGGACTCGGGCTGCTACGCCACCACAGGTTTGAAGATGAAGCACCTTCTCACAGGGCAGGAGAGGACAGTTTGGCATCTCCAGTACACAGACTGGCCTGAACATGGCTGTCCCGAAGACCTCAAGGGATTTTTATGTAAGTGTCTTTGTTTATAGGCAGCTTCCTTTGTGTTAGGTCTCTAAAATAGTGCCTCTTTGTTTTTCCTGAAAGCTTTGGACTTACTTTAAAATAACTTTACTTTAAAATAAACGTGTTTGAGGAGGTTAACAGGAGATGGATTTGTAGTTTGTGTGTGTGTGTGTGTGTGTGTGTGTGTGTGTGTGTGTGTGCTAACTAACATCACCCACACACACACACACACACACACACACACACACACACACATCCGTCCATGTGCCACATCATATGTGTGGAGGTCAGAGTGCACCTTGGGAAGTTTGTTCTTTCTTTCCACTCTGTTGCTCCTGGGGATTAAACTTAAGGTTGTCAGCCCTGGCAAGTGTCCTTACCCACACTGCCATTCTGCCAGTGCGAGAAGGCATAGTTAAGAGATGCCTGGCCTTGAATAGAATGCCACAGCTAACTGACATGTCTCCTCCGGCTACTTTTGGCTGAGGCACCAACTTTCTTTCAGTCACCATAAGGTTGGCCCTGGTATCTACGTACCCAGTGCCCTTATCTGTGGTCTTCTCCGTGAAGAGACTTAAGGAGATGGTTGTTGGTTTTATATGCTATTGCCCCTGAGTACTTTAGTATTTCACTTATTTCTTCACAGCATACCTTGAAGAGATCCAGTCAGTTCGACGTCATACAAACAGTACAAGTGAACCCAGAAGTCCCAACCCCCCGCTGCTGGTGCACTGCAGTGCTGGCGTGGGAAGAACTGGGGTTGTCATTCTGTCAGAGATCATGGTGGCCTGTCTGGAACACAATGAGGTGAGTTATGCTTGGCTCCATGACCTGGTGAGAAGAGTGAGTACTGGGAAGGAGACGGGCATGGTGGCCCCATAGCTTTCTGAACAGTTGTCCTTGGACTGTGGTGGCCACAAGATCAACATTAAGTGTTGTTAAAGACTTTGAGAAATCCTTGGCTCCGACCATCAGTAAAGACTGGGATGTCATATCATATAGAAGGCCGTTCAATGTTGTCTTCTCTAGTGTTCTCCACTGCGGGCTGAGTGCTCTGTTTTCCTGTAACACCATTTACACTCCCAGCATTCGCACCAGCCAGCAGTGTGGGAAATGTTGGATTGATCCTGGGAGCACCTAGCACACTGTTTTTGTTGAATCTCAGAACCTTGTGAGATATGATTTATATGAAACTGATTTACAAGTCACTGTGTTGCAGCTAGAAACTGTTGAATAATCCACACGCACATTTTATTTGTAGCTAAAACAAATCAGATGTTAGTTCATTACAGGACTCTCGTCTGTCTCCTCAGCAGATTTCTGAGGGTGGCGGTCCTTGCAGTGTTGGCTCCCCTCAGCGGAGTTCTCCTCTGTGTCTCCCCAGGTGCTGGACATCCCCAGAGTGCTGGAGCTGCTGAGGCAGCAGAGGATGATGCTGGTGCAGACACTTAGCCAGTACACGTTCGTGTACCGGGTGCTCATTCAGTTCCTGAAGAGCTCTAGGCTCATCTAAGCTCCACCACCTTTCTATGGGGACCCAATCATGTGATGTGTTTACAGCTTTAAAAAGAAAAAGGAAAGAAAAGAGTGCAGCTCCCACTTTGTTCCCAGGAGTCCATGTGGAGACCTCAACAGGAAGTGTGTAAGAGCTGAAGAAGCTAAGCATGGGGCTGAGGAGTCTGGGGACCTGGGAGAGGCCGAGGAGGCAGGTGCTGCCCTGGCCACATCTGCCTGGTTTGCTGCACTTGCACAAGTTTTGGAGATTGTATTTTCTAGACAGTTCTCTGTCGTACTGAAGCTGCCTGGGCAGTCCCAGCCAGCACTTAAGGCACACAGACTTCTATCTTAAACTCATATTTGATAATGCAATTTTATGACTAAATAGGGCTTTTTCTTTTTTAGCTAGAAGCTGAACTTTTCTGTGGGACATCCACAGACCGTGTGGTTCTTGAGTACCTGTATTTAAAACCATTATTAGCTTTTGTTTAAGAACAAAAACCATGGGGGAACTAAGTGTTTTATTCATGAAATCCAAAACTAAAGAAAATCTAAAAGTGTTATTTTGAAACATAGAAAGCATTTTTATATTCAGAATGTTTTTTTAAAAGTTATATATTTGTACCTTCTATATTTTCCAAATAAGAGCTCCATTGTTATGACACTGAGTCAATGTAAAGTTGGGGATAAAGGCACATTATTTAAAAATCTAAGAATCAGATTCACTATTTTTTCAGTATTATTAGTA
Source organism: Rattus norvegicus (assembly GCF_021556685.1). Lineage (NCBI taxonomy): Eukaryota > Metazoa > Chordata > Mammalia > Rodentia > Muridae > Rattus > Rattus norvegicus. The sequence continues at coordinate 124,012,590 of NC_141539.1, read as the reverse complement.
AGCGTAAAATGAGTTTGATTTTATTGAACATGAAAGAGCAATTGCATAGGATGGTTTTAAGCACTTTTTTGTTAAAAATGAGTTTAATATATGTGGCTTTATATTTAAGCAACAGTGGACACTATTTCAAAGAGAAGGGCTCTGAGTACGTTCGATGACTAGGGGAAGAGGAAGTGCTCGCGGGGCTCACCCGGAAGGTGTGGTCATTACACAAATGCAGTATTACCTATGCTCACTCGAGCGAGAGCGAGAGCTGAGATGGCGTGGAACTCAAGGCCTGCTACCGTGATGACGGGCTTTGCTGACTGGGGTTCTTCCTGTCTTTCTTCCCCCCACAGACAAGTCCAGGCTTACATTACCATTAGAGACCCCCGAAGAGGCTTTGTTTCCTTTAGGTTGAAAGGAGGAAATAGTTAACGAGGTTCCTTTCCCTGAACCACAGCCCAAACTTGTGGGGCCACCAGAAATTGCTGTGGTGTTCAGGGGGTACTTGAATTTAGCACCGTAATCCTGTCCTCCCCCAGGGTCAGTTCTAGGTACTTGGTCTCCCTTTCCATCCCATTTGGGCACATTCTCTATTGATCAGAACCCAGGCTTGAAGTGGAAAGTGCTGTTCTTGGAGGACAAGCTGGCACCCTTAGCTGAGGTGTGTCATGTTGTCCAGTGCCCTGCATCGTAGGCTGCTGATTCAGTGTGGACCTAGAATGTTCGACCTAGGACTAGCTTCCAATACTGTCCTGCCATCACTCTGATTTGACTTTGTGGTGAGCGTCACCACATGACAGGGGTGTGCCAGCCCATCGAAGCAGGACAGACACAGGTGGATTGTGCCCCAGGGTGGGATTTGTGTGCTCTATGCTCCATGTCAAGCCATGTGAAGGTCAGGACCCTTCTGAAGCTTTTCTTCCAATGGTACGTTGTTTGAAGATGCTTTCCTGTCACACCTAAACATTTGGAAATATCCCACTGACAAGAACACATTGTAAAACAAAACTTTAATTAAAGAGTAATATATGGCACATTTGTGTTCCTGGTGTAATACTTTGATAAGTAAATTCCTTCAGGGCAAAATTACCTGCTTAAATCTGTTACCCTTCAAATGTCGCACGCTTGATATCACTTGATATCACAGCTAGCAAATGAGAATTTCTGAGGGAAAATATCTCGACATTATTGCATTTAGGAACAATGTGATTCTCAAGGGACAAATCAAAATTAGGGTGTAAAGGTTTGCCATGCCTGAGTTGAGAATGTTACTGGTCTGTCTGCCAAATTTATGAAGTGCTTCATGTATCACTAAGGATTTTAGCTCCCTGATAGTATTGATGTCATACCAAAATTAGTTCCAGTTCCACACATACAGGTTGTAAACCAGTTTCTACTAGTTAATGTTGGTATTTCTGGCATCAGCGTTCCTGATTACTGGCTGCTTTTGCTGAAATTTCAATTTGTGGAGTGTTAAAACTGCAGTCACTTATTGCTTTCCTAGGAGCTCCTAGTGAAGCATTCCGAAGGCCATAGAACTCAGTATTGAAAACGTTTAGGCAGGTTAAAACAGATGTGCTCCCTTAGAAACTTCCGGAAAGAGAAATATCTAACTGGGAACACAGAAGGGGGAAGGCAAGATTGTGATACAGCACTCTGTGTTAACATCATGGCCAAACTCACTACAGATAGGCAGATACTCTTCCCTTTTCCTTGCAGTATAGAGATAGAAGTAAGTTGTTTAATATATGTATTATATATCTATATAACATGTATATAATAACACTACATATACAAGATATACTTATAGAATATTTACATTACATATTATACAATCTTATAAATATATCTTAAATATTAGATATTTTTGTAAATGTTGTAATTTATATATTTACTTAAATAATATCTATATGTAATAGATATATAATTTATGTGTTATATATGTATTATAACATTTTAAGACAGTCTCACTGTGAGTCTGTGGTGCACTGGAACTCACTCCATAGACCACGCTGGCCTTGAACTCCTTAAGATCTGCCTGCCTCTGGGTCCTGAGTGCTGGGATTAAGTAAGGCTTTCACTACCATATCTGATTTAAATTATGCTTTTAAAGGAAACTCTTGAGTATAAATTTAGTAAGAGAGCACGTGAAACAAGCTAAAATGATCTTTTACTTGAAATTCCCTTTTTAAAAACTAAACCTCAGATGGGTCTTTTTTTGAGTTGACAGCTGAGAGAACTTTTTATATTTCTGCTCTAGTCCTAGTAACTGAAATTACGTCCAGAAAAGGGAAGTATAGAGTCCACGCTCTGCAAGTGTGAGCTGGAGAGAGGATTTCAGAGCCCATTTGATGGGTTCTTTGGTCACGTAAGTGACATCACCTGGGCATTTCTGTCAACTCTCAAACATTCTGAAGGCTCATTTAATGTGAACGAGATAGACCTGTTTTCTTTTGCAAATGTCACAGTAAGTGCTTGTGTTAATTCCTTTTGTTTGTCTCCCAAAGCCATGCTGGAGGGGTAGGTCGGGGTTATGAGGCCAGCAGAGGGGAGGTGAAAGGTAGGATATAGTAACCTGTTGTGTCCTTTGAGAACAAAGGGCAGCTTGCACCCTGGTGGTGAGAATGAGCTCTCTCTGCTCTGCCAGGCACTGGGGCCTGAGACTCATAGTTCAAGCCAGATTGGCCTGAATTTCATAGGAAAATTCATATTAGTGGTTATCTCAGCATTTTCTGCAGGAACCCGAATGGTGCACGGGTGGTAAGGTGCCAGATGTGGGGCTTGGGGCTGAAGCGAGCATGAATGCTGGCTATGGTGGGGTGGAAGGGTGAGTTAGCAAAGCAGGCTACCACCTGCTTCCTGGCCTGGTAGGTGGATTGAGATGGGAAGAAAGATTTACAGCGCCAGCACAGGGGCACCGCCAAGTGCAACAGCGCCGTCTAGAGGCCGGCTTTAGATCACATGTGTATAGCAATCAGGACTTTCTGACAGGATTTTGAAAACCATTCAGATTGGTGATGTGTGCTCACAAAATTAAAGCATCTTGAATAATCTGGAGTTCATGACGTTTTTAATATATTGACTATTAAGCTATGGGTATTAGTAATATATCAGGAGTGCATGCGCGTGTGTGCGTGTGTACATATGTGCGTGCATCTGTGTTCCTAATTGAAGCAGTGCCTGTTTTGTTTCTGAACCTTTACCAGCCTTGGCTTTTAAACTGTACATTATTTTAGTTGTGAGACATGAAAAATACCCATTTGAGTATGCACATGCATTTTAAATTTTTACTTTTTAATAAGGGACTTATTAATGTGGACTAATACTTTTTAATGTGGATAAGTATCAGATCACTTGTGGACATTGAGTGACACAAATCTTTTTACTGTGTTACTTTTTTTTTCTGTTTCAAAAAGCTTCATTTTTGCTTGGTCCAAGAGGCGCTCAAAGAGATACTCACCCAGAGATGCTGGGGTAAGCCAGTTTGAGCTGGTTTTGGCCCTCCAGCCTAGGGAGGTTGGTCAGGTGGTTGCCCATCTTCGTGATGAGCTTCACCTCCTTATCCAGGAAGTGGCTTCCTCAAGAAGTCGCAGAGATGAGGGTCTGTGCAGGCAGAACTCAGGGCATGCAGATCCAAGAGAGCCTGGTTCAGGTTCTTCTCCAGGGCCAAGGCAGCTTCCATGGCCTCCTGTGTTTTACTCTGTTCATCTTGAGGTGGCTTCTGCTCATCCTGGAAGAGTGTACATCTCCCGAGATCATTCTGCAGCCCTCATGCTTCCCCTTGGCCAATTCGCAGAAGTGGCCTACAGCCTCCAAAGCCGCGTTATCCCAATCACAAAGGAAGCGCAGAGAGAGGTCGGTGTAGGAGGCCCGCAGGTCTAAGTCGACCAGGCGGTTCATGGCAGCTTCTACTTCCGTGGAATAATTCTCATGAATCTGAGAGGTCATCGCTGATCCGCTGTGTGGGGCTAACAGCAAAGAGGTGCTGGCTGGTCCTAGGAGATCACCTAAGGAGATGGTCCAGGAGGCTGTGACTGGAGAGACTTGTAAGGCGGCTGGAAGCTAGTGAAGTGGGAGTCCCCGGCTTTGTTCCGTCCAAACACTGTTGAAGCAAGACACAGATCCACGGGACCTCCAAGGCGCTGCTCTCCTTAGTTACTTTTCTATTCCCATGACAAAACACCATGACTAAGGAACGCATCATAAGGAAAGCATTTCATTGGGCTGAGTTTCAGAAGGTTAGAGCTCATGACTACCATGCAGGGAACGCAGCAGCAGCAGGCTTCAGCAGTAGCTGAGAACTCACATCCTGCTCCACAGGTAGGCAGGGGGGCTGTTAATGGCATGGTCTTTTTGAAACCTCGAAGCCTGTCCCCAATGAGACACCTCCTTCAACAAGGCCACACCTCATCCTTCCTAAACAGTTGCATTAGTCATAGTATTTTATAGCAACAGAAAAGTAACAAAGAGAGTCGATGGTGGTGGAGCAAAGGCATGGTGTCAAGAACAGCTGAGAGCTCTTGATCTACACTAGGAGGCTGAGAGAGGCAGGCATTGGGAATGATGCTCAGCCTTTTGAAACCTCAGACTTGCCAGACCCTCCGCCCCCTGCTCCCCCAATAATACAGGACCTCCAACAGGGCCACAACCCTTCTCATAATCATAATCAACATAAACCTCTGGGGGCCATTCACATTCTCTTTCAAACCACTTCCATGTTAAGTATGTAAAAAGAATTTTGGTAAATATTAGAAATATGTATATCTATATCTATATATAAAATTATGTATATTACATATAAAACACTTAAATTGTATATATGTATATATAATTTAAGTATATATTATATTTAAAATTGTTTAATATATAACATATATACATTAATAGTATGTATATTTACATATTTATTATATGTATGTATGTATATACATATATATATACACACACACAGAGTTTTAAATAACATAAGGGTTATGATGCACCCCTCAAGAGTAAGTACCAGACATGAGAAATCCTAAGCTGGTGAGGGGACTCACGAGATCCCCAAAACAGTAAGGGCTATTGCCCTTGCCCTTGCCCTTGCCCTTGCCCTTGCCCTTGCCCTTGCTCGCCTCCTGGACCCCGAATGTAAGTGCCTACTGCTGATGACACCTCACACTGTAGATGCAGGACTTGGGGGAATTGAGCTGGGTTAGAGCTTCTCTCTGGACCAGCATAGTACCAGAAGGTGCCATTTGAAGCTGCCAAGGAAGAATAATAATAATCCTATCCAGATGTGATACCTACAAGCCACAATGATCAGATCTGCAAGAAATTTCCAAAGGTACAATAGCGGCACTTAAACTGTGTGTGTGTTTCAGTTTACAACTCCATCACTAAAGGAGTCAGGGAAGGAACCAGGACTCAGTGGAGCAGAGGCCGTGGAGGAGTGCTGCTTACCAGCTGGTTCTCCATGACTTGCTCAGCCTTTTTTCTCATACAATTCACCTGCCCAGGGGTGGCACCACCCACATTAATCATAACCAAGAAAATGTCCCACAGGTCAATCTTGTGATGGCATTTTCTCAGTTGAGGCTCTCTCTTCCCAAATGACTAGCTTAGATCAAGTTGACATAACAACTGTCAGTGTAACCCAAACGTCACTATTAAACTATAGCCCAAGATCTCATATTAGTATCACTATCTCAGTAAATGTGGGAGCTGGTATGGAGTGGGGTGGTAGAGGCAGTGCAAAGGAATCTATGCGTCAGCATTTATATCTTGGGGTGTGGGGCGGGGTAACCAGCAGCTGGCTAATTGGAAGTGTACTAAGTGTAGACCTCACTCCTCATCAAACAGGCTGCTTGCAGGAATTGCTATTACAGAAAGCAAACGCAGAGGAGCACTAGTCATGGGTTGCCTGGCCCTAGTTGCTATCACACAATTCCTCCACCAAGCCCCAAATCTTAGGAAGGGGAGGGAAGACCAGGGGACCAGGACATCTGCTGTGAGATTATATTGTCTACATACAATAGGAAAGTGGAAATCATAAACTCTCAATAGTATGGCCGCTCAAACAAGACCCGAATGATGCAAACAACAATTGGCATCCCAAGGTAGATGGTAGAAATCCTATGTGTAGATGAAGAGCTACAGGCAATTTATGACTAAGAGGAGAGTTAACCTTCCTCAGGGATGACGGCTCCCTAATTCCTTATCCAAAACCAAGTGGTCCACCAGAAAAACACACATACTGAGTAACACTCAATTCAGCAGGTTCTGCTTCTATTGTATGTGTGTGTGTGTGTGTGTGTGTGTGTGTGTGTGTGTGTGTGTGTAATTACAAATTTTGGTAAGGTTTGAATATTAATGATACAGTACAGCAATTTGCCTGGAAAAGTCTTCTAGAGATGCCAAATATTAGAAGAGACTTAATAACAAGATTAAAAATATAAGAAACCTTAAACCCATGTGAATTAAACTATTTTACTACATTCTCCTTTCAAAACTGGAAAATTGCACCATGAGAAATAGCTGTCCTGCATCCCTGTTCCTTAACATTTTGCCTCTGAGCCTTGACCTCCTTAGGATGTGAATGAATTAGCTGTTAGGCAGCCATTGACCAGGGGATCCAAAGAGAGTTCCTTCCTCTCAAGGAACTTACCTAGTGTGGACATTATTGCAAAGAAACAATACAGCACACATGCAAACAAGTGGAGTAGACAGGTACAGCACTGCAGCAACCACTCGGTTACAGGAGGTGGCACATTTAAGCTGAGCTATGAAGCTTAGGGCTCTGGGGAATGCAGAAGGGAAAAATACTCGGAGAGTAAGCACAAACATGAGCAGAGGCAGAACAGGCAAGAGGTGGGGCAGCCAAATGCCTGTAGGAAGGAGTAGGAAGGAGATGAACTGGAAACGATTTCATATGGTTAGCGAGTGGACACACTTTAAAGGAACAGCCTTCGGGTGTTTCACACACTACTAGTTTACTTCTTAAGATTATGGTGCTGTAATTGAACCCATCCAGGCACAGCTATGAGCCTCAGAATAGAGGTGGGCCATATGATAGAAATGGAGATATTACTTGAAGAGTCTAAGTTAGCCTTTTCTAAATCCAGCCTTCATAACCTTAAATAGCTTTTGCAATACCCAAGCAGTTTAATATTTACTTCACCTCATCTTTTAAAACAAAAATTGAGAAACTAAAGGATAATAGCAAAATGTCCTAAGAAGTATACAAATTAGAATGGGTGAGGGCTCCAAACACGTGCACGTGCACACATGCTCTTACACACGCGCACACACGTGCACACATACACAAGCACACAAACACAGAGGAAGCAGCAGCCAGTGGGGGATCTGCTGTACAGCTACTGCTGAGGAAAGGTGGGAGTTCAGGAACTGAATAAAAGTAGGTGGATGTGGAGTCCAAGGCTAGCCCAAGAGCTAAGATGAGGGAAGCATGGGGAAAGACGCCATTAACACTTGATCGTATTCAAAAGGCTCAGAAGCATACAGGTGCTGCTCTGAAAGGTGCTGGTGATGTGCTTCAGCTGGTAGAGTGCTTGTCTAGCATGCGCAAGGGTCCAGGCTCAGTACTCAACACCCTTTAGGGGCTAGAGAGATGGCTCAGTGGTTAAGAGCACTGACTGCTCTTCCAGAGGTCCAGAGTTCAAATCCCAGCAACCACATGGTGGCTCACAACCATCTGTAATGGGATCTGATGCCCTCTTCTGGAGTGTCTGAAGACAGCTACAGTGTACTCATATACATGAAATAAATTAGTAAGTCTTTAAAAAAAAAACTCTCTCTAAAACCGAGCGTAGCCTTTAATAGCACCACCCCGGAAGTAGAAGCAAGACCATCAGGAGTTCAAGGCCATCTGCTAACAGCAGTTTCAGACCAGCCTGAATTACAAGACCCTGTCTTAAAGTTAGCTTTCCAGAGGCTTGAGGAAGGGGTGCATTATGGAACAAGAGACACTGGAGTAGGAGCCTCTGCCTCAGCACTGCGGTTCTTAACCAGGTCAGCGTGTCATCCTTAAACCATAACCACTCACTCCCTATCTCTTGTAGTGCTGGGAACATGAAAACAGCACAGGAGCTGACTGGCCAATCATGTTATTGTAAATAGTTGAAAAGACAAAATCCAGGTTAGTCTCTTGAAACATTGTTTTTGTTTTGTGTGGTTTCTGGTTTGTGAGACAAGGGTCTCCATTACAGGACAGGCTGGTCTCAAACTCAATGCTCCAGCCTCTATACATTAATGTTTTAAGACCATCCCAGATTATAAACCTTTCTCAATGCTCATGAGATCACTATGTTGGATCAAACATGGTCCTCTGAAAAATGACTTTAGAAGTGGTGGTCGAAAGAGCCTCAGGTCACCCAGTGGTTCCAACCCTTGCGTCTGCACTGTGGTGTACCATCCCCTTACCCCTGAAGAGTGCAAGAGGCCTGTGACTTGCCCGCTTCTAACCAAGAGAGTTAAGGCAGAAAGTGAGGGAGAGTTAACGACCTCGACCTCGCTAGTCTCTGTGTCCTCCTTTGCCCTAAAGAGCAAAAAGCCATGCTGTGGCCTGCCTAGGGAGGGTGCATGGCAGGGGATGGCAAGTCGTCATCTGTGCTCTCCACAGCCAAAACCAAATCAAACTCTTAGCTCTACGGTGTGAGAAAATGGAAGCGTAGAAGCAGCTTCTTTCTCAAGTGTCCTGAGGAGACCACAGCCCTCAGTACCAACTGGACTGTAGCTTTTGAACCCGAGTAGAGAACCTATCACTGTTTCAATTCTTGAACCACAGACTATGGGATTAATAATAAATATGTGGTGTTTCAAGACACTAAATTTATGGCAATTTATTACACAGCATTGAAATTACACAAATCTTAATATGTAAAAGGGGACAAAATAAAGAAAAGTGATATTGAGTTACTGGCCACATGGAGTATTTATTAATGAAGATCCAAAGGTCAGTCTTCAATGCTCATTTCCATGATTTTTAGAGTCGATAATTCCTTATCATGATTACTGCCACCTTCAATGCTGGGGAGTGAAACAGATGGGGACAGTGATGTGCTCAGACAGCAGAGTTCCCTGGAAGTCTCAACCATTTCAAAGTCACTGTCACCTTCAATGACATCCACAGAGGTCTCCTGGTCTATAAAACTGTCAGAAACACTTGGATTGTTTCCGTCCCAGGGTAAGGCTTCGAAATCTGTTTCATCATTGACCTGTTGGACTATAACACCTTCTGAATGCTTGACTTTATGGGCAGGTAACAGAAATTCACCTGGGAAAGAGAACATCTTGTTTTCGTCCTTTGGCACAGATGACAGCATGTTCAGTGCCTCCTGGTACTGCTGACGTTCATGATGATTTACTGCTTCTGTATCATTTATAAACCTGTTTTCTCTTGAAGTCAGAGCCTTTTGAAAATGAAATTCATTGAATATTCTGAAACTGTTTTGCTCTTCCTCAGAGATGCAGCCTAAGTCAACCTTCAGTCCATGCAGCAGGTAGCGCATCTTCCCCTAGGATTAAGGGGAAAAGCAACTCTGAGCACCGTCACCTTAGTGAGGCCCGGACAGCGGAACGACACCCTCACAGCCCTGCGCCCTTTCCTTTCATACAAAGTGCCTGTTTTAAATAAAATACATCCTTTTAGAGAATAGAAAAACCTTAAACTCCAAAGAAATACAAACCTCCTCCAAGTGATGTTTATTTTTTCTTATATGTCGCTCAAACAGTCGTTCTAAAAACCTACAAATGATAAAGAAAACTATTAGTATCTTAAAATCAGATAATCCACTAAATGTGAAATAGTTACGTAATATAAGACTGACAAGGACTGGAAAGTAGTTGGCAGATGAATAGTTTCTCTGTGAACCTAGAAACTAATCCTTCCTGCTCTGTGAGGTTCTCTGACCTGGCAGGCAGCCTGGCTTCTGTCATGCATTTGTTCTATGTTCTATAACAGAAGCCAGTCCATCTGAAGAACTGTGGAACTGTGAAGAACTATTTCTGCTTCTGTGGATGTTTGAGGTGAAGACTAGAACTGCCTGCAAAGCTCTCTCCCCCTCAGACACAGAGACACTAAAGCTCCCTGCGCCCCTCACCAAATCCTACAGAAAATGCTCTCATGGAACTGCTTAACCTTGGCTTCGTTGATGCCAAGCCTACAAAACGACCTCCAAGTGAATGCCAGGAATTTATGCTAAACATAGCTAGATATACAACAGTCTGCCCCCACTCACCCCGGACATGGTCTAGTATGGAGTCCTGGCTGGCCTGGAACTCTATGCAGTCCAAACTGACCTGGAATTCTGAGATCTGCCTCCTTGCTGGGATTAAAGGCGTGTGCTACCATGCCTGAGCACAGCAACAGTTTTACCTTTTTTCCTGCCAAAGCCAGCATATCAGGGCCAATGAAAACCACATCAAAGAGGAATTACATCTCGAGGACCAGTTTCCTCTCCCCTAAGGTTACAGTCCCTTCAGAAAAGTTAACTGAGAAGCAAAGCTCACAATCCCTTCCGAGAATTTAACTGAGAAGTGACTAGCTTCAGGGAATGTATTCTTTCTACTGCGGAACAGTATCACATTAATGTATTCACAAGTTTCCTGCAAACAACTAATTTCCTTGGTCACTCAAGTTACCCTCATTCATGCTCGTCAATGACATACAGTAACCTCGGAGGTCTGGGTTATTCTACCCTTTTTAAAAGATCAGGAACTTGTATCCTACTCTTCACAGCTACTGTGAACACTCTGGAATGGTACACATTCACATTTTTCTATGCTTACGTATTTCCCCAAGTTGGGATTAAACAATACATATTACTTGGGTATAAGTGCGCTTACACACACACACACACACACACACACACACACACACACACACACTTTCTCATCAACTAGATGCACGCTGAACATTCAGTGTGAAGAACTCCATCCTGCACCATCTAGTTTCTTTCTCAGTCTGGTTCTATGTTCGTGTTATGAACCAATGCTAAATCTTAAGAGGAAAATATAAACATTTAAGGAAATATACAATGCTATGTAAATTTGGGGGCTGTATTAAAGACCATAAAAGTTACCATTTTAACCATGTAGAATGTGGAGTCCAGTAGTGTTCCACATATCAGTACTTCTGGGAAGTGGCTCTCTAAACTGTCTCACCTTGAAACTTAGAAACTCCTTATGTAGTTCTTAAAGTTATTAGTTTTGTGTATGTATGTGGCCATACCTGTGTATACACTCAAGGTCAAGGACGGCATCTGTGTCTCCCATTCTCTGCCTATTCCTATAAGGCAAGGGCTCTCCTCAACTGAAGTTCCTGTTTTTAGGTGGGCTGGGAACCAGCAAACCGCAGTAACCCTCTTGTCTGACAGCCCTGCATGAGACCATGTGTGGCTCACAATGTGGTGCTGAGATCTGAACTTGGGTCCTTACGGTTGAATAGCAAGCAAGTGCTCCTAACTGCTGAGCCACCTCTCCGGCCTCCATTAAACATTTTTTTTTTTTTAAACAAAGAAAGGAGGCGTGACAGCACTAGTGCACTCACTCCTGATTCTTTTACTCCAATAACAACAGTGTCTTCCTTCATTAAAAAGCAAACCTGATGTCGGGATAGAAAAGTCACTGCAATGTCTGCAGTCACATCTATGGCTGACAAAGTGTGGAGTATGCTTGGAGTCCTGTGCTCTCCTGTAGTGGAGCCCTCCGCCTGGCGAGTTTTAGACACAGCAGTGCTGAGCTGCACTGCACACAGCTCCCCTAAGCAACGCAATAGCTGATAAGGTTTTGCAAACTCTCCCTTTCACATTAAGAGTACAAACAGTTTTCAGTTTGTCCTTACTAGAACTTTGTGAGATGCAGTAGCCATGTGTGGGCTGAGGTGGTGGCTCACCAAGTGAAGGCACTTGCCACCGAGCCTGATGATCAGAGTTCAATTTCTAGGACCCACGTGGTAGGAGGAGAGAACCAACTCCCATGCGTTGTCTTCTAACCCTTACAGCACGCTGTGCCACGTGACCACACACACACACAGAAATGTAATAAAATTTAAAAACTCGTTTTGATTCCCAGTTTCTGACAGTAAAAGGTAGTCAGAAAGACTGTCCAGATAACAAAACTTCAGTTCATTATATACTCTAATATAAGCCAGGTATTATAAGAGTTAAATGAAAACAAGTCTATTGTTTCCTATGGAGTGTGAAACAGTCTTTATAATTTACTATCAATTATAATATGATCATAAAAACAATATAACTTTTTGCAACCTTTTAAGTAACTTAAAAATCATGGTGTGAAAAATATTTAATATACATCTCAACTACCATAAACATTAAAAACCCCCTCTAACCTGTTAGAAAATAAACCAAGTTTCAAGATTTCATCCGTCACATTTTCCATGAAGCTGAGGTACAGCAGCTCTTCTTCACTGCAGAGGAACACAGAGCATCAGAACCGCTGTACGGCAAGAGGGCCCAGGCAGGAATGCCCAGCAATCTTGTCACAGGGACTGATACCCATGAGGACAGGGAATGCTATGTTTTCTTGTGTTGAAAAAAGGAAAATAGTAAAAGTGAGAAAATAGCACCCAAAAGAGTAAAATTTCATCTTTCTGGAATATTCACAACAGCAAAGACTGAGATGCCATCCAGGGAGGCAGGGGTGGGTGTGATGCTTATTCAGTCCTATTCAGAATCTCGTGTTTACACTAGGAAATTTACTGAGGAGAAAGAGTTTTTTCCCCTCAAAATCCCTATAAAAGAGAAAAGAATTTCCAATAGGCATTTTTTAGATGAAAATGCTGTAGTAATTTTAAATTACTTAAACACAAAAATGTGTTCATTTATTACACTATTATTTACTGTCTGTTTCCTATTATAAAGTTTGGACTCTATTATAACTGATTCTACTTAGCTGACTCATGAATGAATGGCGATGGCAAGTGGTACTGGATTGCTGAGTGAACTAATTAGGGAGAGGCAGCTGTGTGCACCCGTATGTTTAAAAAACCAATTCACAGGAACCTGCTTAAGAACCACCAGGCTTGGGAATAAATGAAACTATAAAATAGATTATTTTCTTTAAAAAAATGTAACTTAAAACTAAAACCTAACCTTCAATACCATGGATGAACATGGTGCATCCCAAACCACCAGAGAGACTCTGAGTTTCAAATCATCCCCTGCAGGCTTCCTCACTTCCTTAATTTATAAAAATAAGCACGACTTTTACACACTAGTTATTAGAAATTATTAGTAGATGTTATTAACTTAGGGAGACATTTCTACTGAAGGTAAAATGCCCAGAATTCCTCTACCAGCACTGATTAAATGACTGCTATTCCAAAGCTGGGAGGAGAGATGAGTTCCAGTCTTAAATTATCTAATGTTTCCCTCAGTCTTAATCCTGCCTCCCACCACAGTATGAAGAGGTCAACAAGATCTTACTCAGAGTAGATTTTACTATCTGGAGAAAACTGTGTGCAGGGTGCCCTAGAAAGAGAGAAAGGTAAAAGATTTTAACAACATAAAAGTTTGGCATTGAAATACTCAAGTTAATAAAAAAAAAAGTTTGGCATTTATTCTGTGACTGGCATTCTACATTGGTAATGATGTGTTTTGGAATTTCTGTCTGTGCATTTTTCCTATCATGGTTTAATTCTGTGGGCATGTGCATGCATGCATGAGTGCACATGTGCAATGAGTTTCAAAGACAGGGGAGTAGAACTCAGCCTACTTGTGGCCTTCCCTGGCTCGCCCTAAAACAGGCCTGAGGGGGAAGCTGGGCCCTGAGGGTCTGTGCATTCCTTTCTGCTCCCAAACACGTCCTCATTCTTCCTGTGTGAAAACTCTTCTCCCTTCATCTCATACCCAGTTTTGAGAAATGCAGTTTTGAGAGCTAAAGCTTGCTAGTCCAACATTGTGCTAGCTGTACTGTCAGTCACTAAACATGAGGAGCAAACTTATTAATTACTGTGTGACCGTGTGTGTGTGTGTGTGTGTGTGTGTGTGTGTGTGCAAATACCATGAGATCAGAGAGTGATTTTCAGGAGTCAACCCTCTCCTTTTATCATGGCTTTGGGGATCAAACTGTTCATCAGGCTTGCAAGGCAAGCACTTTCACTTGCCAGTCTCCAAATCACAGATTTCAAACCCACCATATGGTAAGGCTGCCAGAGAATGGGCTCTACATGGTCCTTTCTGGTATGTGGAGAGAGCAGCTCCTAAAAACTAGCATTCCTTTCCCCTTTATCAACACATTAGCAAACTAAGTCTAACCTTGATTGAGCATTTTTATAAAATTTCCTTAGTAAGGCTAACAGTGCCATAGAACTGTACAATACTATAATATATTAGCACATGTAGTTAAAACAGTACTTAAGGGGAAATGCTGAGCCTTTGTTAGAGGAAAGCAAATGGAGATAGGGTTTCCACGCTGTAATGGAGGTTGACCTCAAACTTACAGTGATCCTCCTGTCTTAGCCCTCATGTTCAGATCCAGGTGTGAGGCTGCCACCCACCTTTCTGAGGACGGCTGCAGAATCCCATCTTTACTCTTGTCCCATGCTAAGTTTTGTCCTTGTAAGGATAAAGGAGCTATTTTGTCTTCAGCACCATTTCTCATGTAATTAGGTGCCTGGAAGTGGAACAAAAAGAATACATTTTTATTTTGTTTCCAAAATATGTTGTGTAAAAAAAAAAAAGCAAATCTTAATGAAAATGACTACATGAAAGTACCTGATACATTAAAACAAAAACATCTCAGAACAGTTTACCCAATCAGCATTTCCCCATGTTTATTTAAAGATGAAATGACTTCATTTTTATGTTAATGAGCAACATTTTAAAGAGCATTAGGAAATCATAAGGCAAATCATGAGTCACAGGCTGGGGCAGGGGTCTGTGTGTAACCAGCTCTGAAGAGCCTGAAGTATGAGGGTCACACCTGACAAGACACTGATCTCACTGCAAGGGCTCCATAGCCATCCTACCTTTTACATTGTTTATTTTATTTGAAATAAAGTCTCACTGTGTAGCTTTAACTGTCCTGGAACTTGCTGTGCAGATCAGGGTGTTCTGGTTGCCTCCCAAGTGCTGGGGTTAAAGTGCCTTATACCTGGCTATCCTTGACAGTGTGTCCATCTTGTCTGATCCCAGTTGGTCTGGTTAGTACTGGGATGGGAGACATCATCCACCTATACATATACATGTGCAGACCCACATCAAAACTAAACAAACAAACAAATGAATGGACAAAAAAGACAGCATTGAAATCCATGAAAATGATACAAATTTGTAGCTTTTATGTAAATTTAAAAAAAAGTCCACGATTAAAAAGCACGTCGGTGTCAAACACCAATACGTCACATCTGAAAGCAGCTGCAGTAGCCATGCATATGACCAATACTAACGGACACGGTAATGGCTTACTACATGAGCAGAATCTTATGTGTCACAAGCCTGGCAATATTTTATTTGCATTATTTATAAGTTACGTTTTTTTCTTTTTTTTTTTTTCAAACAGGTCTTCTGTAGCTCAAGAACCTTAAAAATCCCTTTGTGCCTGAGGCTGACTTTTAACTTCTGATCATTCTGCCTCTCCTTTCCGAGTCCTGGAAGTACAAGCATGAGCTCCTGGGCTTGGAGAAATGGTTCAGTGGTTAGGAGGACCCAGCTTCAGCTCCCAGTGTCACATGGACCTGTCTTTAACTCCAGTCAGGGGATCTAGGCAGCAGCTCGCCCTGACCTGTCTGGCACCAGTCATGCACTTGGTACACAGACGTAGATGTAAGCAAAGCGTCCACACACATAAGCAAAACAAACACACACACAGAACAGCTACTGGGCACATGGGCACACGCAGAAACGGAGTTGGAACAGCCTGGTCTTCGGTGAGTTCCAGGACACTCAGGCAGGGCTACACAGATATACCTTGTCTCAAAACAAAAAAAAAAACAAAACAAACAAAAAAAAAACCCAAATGACATTGAAAAAAATAAAGATAAAGAAATAAGCATGTCCCATTACATCAAGTTCATGCAGCACCAGAGACTGGCTTTGTTCATGCTAGGCAAGTACTCTACCAAGTAAGTGACTCCCAGCTCTACAAAGCTGACCTAGTGAAATGCTTTACAGTTCTCCAAGTGTAAAGTGTGGATCTGCTGTAGTTAATACGTGAGTGGCACTCTCAGCTCCTACACCACTGTGAGGACACAGCCTTTTCTTGAAGGACTATGAACATTTGGATCCCAGTGTAATACACCGTGGGCGCCTGAACATCTTCACTCACCGCTATCACTGTTGCGATGATGACAATGATGCGTGCATGCTGAGTGTGTGAGTGCAGGCCTGTGCATGTGCATACCACAGTGCACATGTGGAGGTCAGGAGACACTTTGGGAATCAGTTTTCTCCTTCCACAGTGGGTCCAGGAACTAGGTCATCAGGCCTCTGTGCTAAGTGCTTCTGTCTGAGTGAGGAGTAGTCTTGTCTGCCCCAGGTCAATGTACGTAGTTATCTATAGCCCTAATTATTTTCATAAAAACTCAAGGTAAAGCCAGGCACCATTTCTGAAGCCTTTCCCAGGCTAGGACTTTGCTTGCTTTGCATTCTCCCACGGCCTGCAGGTGAGTGAGTTTTGTGGGAAGACATTTGGCTCTCAGAGGATTGTCTCTCTATGACCCTAAAGTTATCAATGACTGAGATGTAAACCCATCACTTCCTACCCATTTTCAGAGGAGGAAAAAGAAGTTTGAGTATGATCAATTTGTTTTTGTATCTCTAAATCTTTGCTTGACTTTTAAATATGCAAACCATGTTTATGAATAGTAAATTTAAGTTACAGCACAAATACATGATTGAAACTACCCACATTGAATGAGTTTGCCTGAAAAATCTATAGCTATTATGTGTTAAAATAAATCACTGTTAAACATTCAAAATATAAATAGTATAAGTTTACAAAAGTAAAGGCAAACATTAAGATCATGTTATCTACTAATTCTATATGATGTATGACTTGTAATAATATACTCATCAACAATTCTATACAGAATTACAGGCATTGAAAATTCAAACTACTATGTGGCTTTGTTAGCACCTTTAGGAACTTGTATATTTTTTGTGTCTGTCAGGGGTGGTACTGAACCCAGCCTTTCACAGCCTAAGCAATTTCTCTACCACTGAGCTATAGTCCCAGTCCGTGGTTATTTTGGGATACAATCTTGCTAAGCTCAGGCTAGACTAGAATTGGCTATATAGTCCATGATGGCCTCAAACTCAGGTTCCTACCTTGACCACGCATTCAGATTATAGGCAAATGTCAAGCCTGCTTCTCAGAATCTGTATTTTTGAAAATGTCACTATTATATTTTATTTATCCACCCATTTAGCTGGCCAACCAGCCAGCTAACCACTTGGGTGCTAATAACAAATGACTTCCTAGATTTGGTGGATCCATCTGGTCATTCAGAGAGCGTGGTCACCACCTGCAAACGATCACACGTTGACTTTATTATATTTAACAATATAAGTGTTTCTTAGAGATCACTCCTGATAGTCCAAATAGCTGTGTGCACTCTACACAAGTCAAAGCACCTACTCCAAAGATCTCCCATTTAGTACCTGTTTTATGCTCACGTCTGAATCCTTTGAGCTCTTTTTTTCAGCTGTCCCAAGCTCAGAGTTAAAGCTACAACATTTACAAAGAAATGATTGTTACTTCTTTATAAACACAGTGACAAGCATTATTGTGAATAAAAAGTACAGTATAAGCGAATAAAATCCCAACTATTTACTTTTTTAAAAATGTCTAATTTCGAATTATGTATCTGAAAATAGATATGACTTGGTTCACACATGTTTCCTTTTCCTTACCTGAAAAGTAGATTTCAGTTAAATATACAGTGAGGTAAGAGAAATGAGACTGTAACATTTATAGATACGAAAATTTCTGCATCTTTCTTTTCTTAGTGATTAAACTTGTTCTGGGATAATTTCAAACAAGTGTATAGTCTATTCTGTCTACTGTCTCCCCCCATCCCCCCAATGCCAGTGCCTCCCCACCGCGGCTGCTGGGCCTCCTTCCCTAGATGTCCCTTCCCATGTTCATTAAAACTATGGACTGCACCCCCAGTTTGTGGTCATGCTTGCCCAGTGGCCATGCTAATCTGTCTCTCTTCAGTTTTAGTTATCTGTGCTGGCAAATATGGCAGTGGTTTCTTCGTCCCTCTCCAGTGGATATCTATTAGAGATCCAATTTCTTTTTAAAATTAAATACTGCAGATGAATTTGATATCATTCTTCTTGCCTGCCCTCATAAAACCAATCTTACAGGGCTAGAGAGATGGCTCAGTGGTTAAGAGCACTGACTGCTCCTCCAGAGGTCCTGAGTTCAAATCCCAGCAACCACATGGTGGCTCACAACCATCCATAATGGGATCTGATGCCTTCTTCTGGTGTGTCTGAAGACAGCTTATATATAATAAATAAATCTTAAAAAAACAAAACAAAAACAAAACAAAAAATCCAATCTTATAATGTTTGACTTCTTGAACAACTAAAACCTAGAACAAAATAAATTTCAATCACTTTGCAAACTTACTAATATTTATCATGACCCATTTCCTACAGGAGAAGGCAGATCGTGCTTAATTTCCAGATGTCCTCTCAACTGCCATGTCTGCAGCTGTTACCATATCAGCTGTGAACCTGTGCCAGAGACAGACACAGGGGACTGGAAAGGCTTCTCCTTGCCCTCTGGGCTTCACCGTCTCACACTGTTACCATGAATACATATCTACAACTACAGTATCTGGCAATATATCTTAAGACTCCTCTGAAAATGTAACATTTAGAAACATACGAAGTTCAGGAACTGTTTACAACAATAACCTATAGCACTCATAGTTATAAGAACTGAACAAATCCAATAGCTTAATAGTTGTTTAATGGTTCCTGTGCTGCTCCTAAAGACCTATGGGAAAGTCTATGAACTCACTGTAATGAGAAGGCCCAGCTACATTTCAAGGCTGACATATAAAGTGTACAACAAAAAGGAAATACTGCTTATTAATCATTTCCATTGGCTTGCTGGCCTTGCCATCAGCTCTGGACACGGCATACAAACCTGCTTAATTCAGTTTGGGTTTCAGCCTCCATCCGCTGATCTGAGAAATCCCTTCTTCTTTTAGCAGGTGTGTAATAGCGGTACTGTGAAAGGAAGGACTTTGCTTCTGTTTTTAAAGTCCGTGGAGTGAATGGTGATTGGTTGTTAGAGAAGAGGTCAGCGTGCTTTTCCAAAAGATCTCCACTAGGCGTCTTGGAAATGACTACCTGGAACTGGTGGGCACTCCTAGGCCTCCTGTCATAGCCATGTCCACAGCCTGAGTACCTGGGTGGAGCGGTGCTGGGATACTTCTGGGTGCCATTCATGAGGATTTTATTTGACTCAGGTAGACTTAGATGTAGTCCCTCTGGCGAAGGGATGAGTGACTTTGAAAATGATGGGTATCTTGTCAATCTTTCTTCAATTAACACATCCTGGTCTTGTGGTTCCCCTGAGGGCTAAGAACATTTGACATGATAGTCATCAGTTGCACTGTCACTGGGGAATCTTGGGACTAACTTATACATGTATCTTGGCTCTAACTTAGCACTTTTTTCCCCTCACACTTATGGAGCTAGACCCCAGGGCCTTGAGCTGTCAGGCAAGGGCTCTACCACTGAGACACCTTCCCAGTCCTGTCCGTATCTTCTAGAAAGGGGGTGGGGGGCGCAGAACCACAGATACAAGATGATCTGCTCTTTAATAGCATATATTATCAGTTTTAAAAATTCATCTGAAAAACTATCAATTTTAGAATTTGTTTGTAGCACAAGAAATCTTAAGATCTTAACTCCAGTCTTGATAATGTACAAGTCAGCTAACTTACAAACTGATATATCTAAGTAAGGAAAATCTAGGACTACTTCTTTTTTTTTTTTTTAACATTTATTTATTATGTATACATCATACAGTTTTCTGCCTGCATGTATGCACCTGCAGGCCAGAAGAGGGCATTAGACCTGATTATAGATGGTTGTGAGCCACCATGTGGTTGCTGGGAACTCAGGACCTCTGGAAGAGCAGACAGTGCTCTTAACTTCTGAGCCATCTCTCCAGCCCCCGTGGGCTACTTCTTAAATAGGTCTAGACACACAATTTACTTTCCAACTTTTCTTTCCCAAAATAAAAGACAAAATGAGCTAAAATGAGTATTCTGTCTTAAATCATGGGGCCTCATGTTACTTTTCAGCACATTAGCTTTAAATGTGCTCCCAAACTAGCCTCACGTTACTGTTGGTGTATAAGAGCTTGTCTCTTTGGAGAGAAGTTTCTGAATTCTGCAGAGCTATTAATTAATAACCACAAGAACTACTTATACTCAGAGGAATGGTGTAAGCTAAACCCAGAGTAAGGAGACATATATAGGGCATTAGGGTTGACTGTAAAAGGAAATTCCATCAGTGTAAAGTTTTACTAAAATGAAAACCAAAGAGAACTTTAAGGACAGAAATACAGAGGCTGGGGGGCCACTGAATGCCTAAGTGTATGTGATTTGTTATGCAGTTTCTGTGATTTGGATTTATATAAAGTTCATGTCAAGCACAGAACAACTAAGTAATAAATCTCTTTCATGGACAATAGAAGAAGAAATGATGAACCAAGATCTTACAACTGTCAGATACTCAAACAGTTGAAAACTCAATTCAGTTGAAGACCAGGTGAGGTACAGATTATGTGAAAATACTCGTTTTACAAAAAGTTCCAACTTATTTATGTTTTATAAAAGAATGAATAGATCTTGATTTTTATTATTTGGACTGCTTTGACTATTTCATACTCTATTCACAAACACGGAACACATCCAAATATTTGATTAGTATTACAGTATCTGAGGAACTGCAGCAGCTGCAAGGGAAGCACTTGGAAGGGTCCTGAAAGCAACATCAGGGTGAGCCAGGATGAGTGGACGGCAGCATGGGCAGTGAGGATATGTGTTCTGAAATATGAGATCCTATGCAGAACCTGCTAAGACATTAGGAGGTCAAAGCCAGCATTTTTACTGCAACTCTTTTTTTTTTAGTGAGAATATTCTATAACTGTAGTAAATATCTGTCAACTATAAAATCCACCCAATTATTAAAATATACTACCTAAGTTAATAATTTAAGATATCTAAATGTGTCTAAAGCATTAATCATTAAAACTTATTAAAAATGTAGACAAACCAGGTCCCCAGCAGTGGTGAACAGAACCCTTGTCCCCTGAGCTCCATTTTCCAGCCCATGACTCTGCCTGGATTTCCAGAGGCCTGCTGATTCCAGGGACAAAGAGTTAAGACCCTGCTCCCTGAATCCTTTGCCTTCCAAGTCCCCATAAAGCACACCCAATAGCAGTAAACTGCCCCCTGTCTAGCTCACAGCTCTGCCTGCATTCCTGGAGGCTTTGGGTACCAGGGTCAACCAGATGGCTAAAGGCCAGTGTAAGAGCACAATCAACAACAGCCAGGTCAATACAGCACCACCAGAGCCCACTTATCCTCCTATAGCAAGCCCTGGATATCCTAACACAGCTGAAGTACAAGAAAATGACCTTCAATCCAATCTTAGGAAGATGATAGAGGACTTTACAGAGGAAATGAATAAATCCCTTAAAGAAATACAGGAAATACAATCAAACAGGTGAAGGAAATGAATAAAACTGACCAAGACCTAAAAATGGGAATAAAAGCAATAAAGAAAACATAAACCGAGGGAATTCTGGAGCTAGAAAACTTAGGTAAGAGAACAGAAAACACAGACACCAACATCACCAACAGAATACAAGAGATGGAAGAGATAATCTTAGGCATAGCAGATAGGACAGAAGAAACTGATACATTGATCAAAGAAAATGTTAAATCTAAAAGTTTCTGACATAAAACATCCTAGAAATGTGGGACACTGAAAAGATTAAACCTAAGAATAATAGAAATAGAAGAAGAAGCCCAGCTCAAAGGCCTAGAAAATATATTCAACTAAATCACAGAAGATTTCCATAACCTCAGGACTCACTGGAGGTGAGCTTAGACAAATGCAAATGGGAACTCAGAGAGTCCACCTCCATTAGATAGACAGGGCCTCAAGTGGAGGGACAGGGTTACTAACCCACAGTCAAAATTCCTGACCCAGAATGGTTCCTGTCTAACTTCAGGGAAAAAATGGAGAAGAGATTGAAGAAAAGGAGGTCCAATGACTGGTCCAACTTGGGATCCATCTTATGGGGGACATCAAGGCATGACACTACTATGCTATGATGTGCTTACAGATAGACAAGAGCCTGGCATGATCTCTCTCTCTGAGAGGTCCTACCATCAGCTGACTGAGACAGATGCAGATACTTACACCCAACTATTGGACTGAAGTCTGGGATCCCTGTGAATTAGGGGAAGGACTGAAGAAGCTGAGAGTGACAGAACTACCCCATTGGGAGACTAACAGTCTCAACTAACCTAGACCCTAGGGAGCGCCCAGAGGTGAGCCACCAACCAGGAGCAAACCCAGGCTGGTCTGAGGCCCCTGGCACATATGTAGCAGAGGTCTACCTGGTCTGTCCTCCATGGGAGAAGATGTACTTAATCTTCCAGAGCGATGAGGCCACGGGGAAGGGGGAGGACTGGTGGTGGTGGTGGTGGTGAGAACACCCTCTCGGAGCCAAGAGGGAGGAGGAATGGGATGAAGAACTATGGGAGGGGGCCTGAGGGGGGGCAATAACAGGAATGTAAATAAATAAAATAATACTAAACACACAAGAAGCTTACAGAACACCAAATAGATAGGACCAAAAAAGATAATCCTCCTACCACATAATTAACAAAACATGAAATGTACAGAACAAAGAATATTAAAAGCTGCACAGGAAAAATGCCAAGTAACATATAAAGGTAGACCCATCAGAATTATACCTGACTTCTCAACAGAGACTTTAAATGCCAGAAGGACCTGGGCAAATGTCTTGCACTCTCTAAGAGATCACACATGCCAACTCAGACTAGCAAAACTTTCAATCACTATAGATGGAGAAAACAAGATAAACCAAACCAAATTTAAACATTATCTATCTATAATCCAGCTTTACAAAAGATACCAACCCAAGGAACTTAACCACACCCAAGAAAACACAGGAAATAAATAATTTCACACCAGCAAAACCAAAAGGAGGAAAACACACACACGCACAGTACCATCACCAACATCAAAATAATGGGAATTAGTAATCTTCATCTTTAATATCTTTCAACACCAATGAACTCGATTCCCAAGTAAAAAGACAGACTATGAGAATGGGTGTGAAAACAGGGGCCATCATCCTGCCGCATAAAGAGCCACAACTCAACATCAAAGACTGACATTACCTCAGAGTAAAAGGCGAGAAAATGATTTTTCAAGGAAATGGACCCAAAAAGCAAGCTGGTAGCCATTCTAATATCTAATAAAATAGACCTCCAATCAAAATTAATCAAGAGATAGAAGACACTAATCAAAAGAAAAAAAACACCAAGATGACATCCCAATTCTGAATATCTATGCCCCAAATGCAAGAGTACCCATTCTTAACTTTACAAAAGCTTAAATCACAAATTGAACCCCATATATTAATAATGAGAAGTTTCAACATGCTACTCTCACCAATGGACAGGTCATCCAGACAGAAACTAAACAGAGGAAAAATGGAACTAACAGATGCTATGACTCAAATGGACCTAACAAATATCTTCAGAACATTTTACCCAAACACAATGCAATATACCTTCTTCACAGCACTTCACAGAACCTTCTCCAAAATTAGCCATATACTCGTCACAAAGCAAGTCTCAACAGATACAAGAAAACTGAGACAACTCCTTGATTCTTATCAGACCACCATAGAAGCTGGATTTCAACAACAGAAACAATAGAAAGCCTACAAACTCATGGAATCCAAACAGCTCTCCACTGAATGACCACTGGGTCAAGGAAGAAATAAATTAAATATATTCTAGAATTCAATGAAAATGAATGCACAACATACCTAAACTTAAGGACACAATGCTAAAAGGAAAATTATAGCAATAAGTGTCTTCATAAAGAAATTAGTGAGATTTCATAGTAGTGACTTAACACACCTGAAAGCTCTAGATCAAAGAGAAGCAAACACACCCAAGACGAGTAGATTATCAGGAAATAATCAAACTCATGGCTAAAATCAATCAATTAGGAACAAAGAGAACAACAAAACTAAGAGCTGGTTCTTTGAGAAAATCAACAAGATAGACAAATCCTTCGCCAAACCAACTAAAAGAAAGAATAATCAAATTAATAAATTCAGAAATGAAAAGGGGGACATAGAAACACACACTGAGGAAATCCAAAGAATCATTAGGTTTTACTTCAATAACCTATACTCCATAAAATTGAAAAATTTAAATGAAATGGACTATTTTCTTGATAGATCACAATAAGATCAGGTAAAGAATCTAAATACACCTATAACCCAGGACACAGAAGTGGTCATTAAAAGTTTCCCAACCAAGAAAAAGAAAACCCAGACCCAGATAGGTTTTAATGTAGAATTCTTCCAGACCTTCAAAAAAGAGTGAATACCAATACTCCTCAAATTATTTCACAAAATAGAAACAGAAGGAACACTGTCAAATTCATTTTATGAGGCCAGTCACCCTGATACCTAAACCACAGAAAGATTCAGACCAGTCTCCCTTATGAACATTTATGCAAAAATACTCAAGAAAATAGTCACAAACCAAATCCAGGTACATATCAAAAACATCATCCACCAGGATCAAGTAGGCTTCATACCAGAGATGTGGAGATGATTCAACATACAAAAAATTCCCTCAATGTAATTCATCATATGAACAAACTGAAAGAAAAAAAACCCAAACCAAAAAACCCACAAGATCATTTCATTGTGTGCTGAAAAAGCCTTAGACAAAATCCAACACCCTTATGATAAAAAGTCTTAGAGTGATCAGGGATACAAGGCCCATACCTAAACACAATAAGGGCAAAACACAGCAAGCAGATAGCCAACATCAAATTAGATGGAGAGAAACTTAAAGCAATTCCACTAAGATCAGGGCCAAGACAAGGCTGTCAACTCTCTTAATATCTATTTAATGTCATACTTGAAGTTTCAGAGCAGTAAGAAAACTAAAGGAAATCAAGAGAATATAAATTGGACAGGAAGAAGTCAAAGTATCACTATTTGCAGATGATATGATAGAATACATAAATGACACCAAAAATTCCACCAGAGAACACCTTCAGCAAAGCGGCTGGATACAAAGTCAACTACAAATAAAAACATCAGTAGTCCTCCTATATATGACTCATAAATGGTTGAGAAAAATTAGGGAGACAACACCCTTTATAATAGCTACAAACAATATAAAGTATCTCGGTGTAAGTCTAAGCAGGCAGAAGACCTGTGTGACAAGAACTTCAAATCTATGAAGGAAAGCAAGACCTCCCATGCTCATGGGTCAGTAGAATTAACAATAAAAATGGCCATCCTACCAAGAGCAATCTACAGATTTAACACAACTGTCATCAAAATTCCAACAGTTCTTTACAGACCTTGAAAGAACAATATTTAACTTGGTATTAAAAAAAAAAGGGGGGGGGGTTTGGGGATTTAGCTCAGTGGTAGAGCACTTGCCTAGCAACCGCAAAGTCCTGGGTTCAGTTCCCAGCTCCAAAAAAATAACAAAAAAAAAAAAAAAAAAAAAAGACTTCCAAAAGAGGGATTAGGACACCAATCCAGCCATAAAAGCTTTGACCCACAATTTGTCTTTCCTACAAAATGTCCAGGGGTGAAAGGTGGAACAGAATTTGAGGGAAAGGCCAACCAATGGCTGGCTCATCTTGAGACCCATTCCACAAGAGAGAGCCCACCCCTGACATTATTAGTGATATTCTGCTATTCTTGCAGACAGGAGGCTAGCCTAACTGTTATCAGAGAGGCTTTACCCAGCAACTGATGAAAACTGACACAGAGACCCATGGCCAAACATAAGGTGGAGCTTGGGGAATCCTATGGAAGAGGGGGAGGAAGGTTTAAAGGAGCCAGAGGGGTCAAGGATACCACAAGAAAACCTATAGAATCTTCTAACCCATAGAGGTTCATAGAGACTGAAGTACCAACCAGAGAGCATGTGGGAGACTGACCTAGGCCCTCTGCTCGTATGTTATAGTTGTGTAGCTTAGACTGCATGTGGGACTCCTACAGTGGGAACAGGGGCTGTCTCTGACTCTGTCGCCTACTTCTGGACCCCTTTCCCCTAACTGGGCTGCCTTGTCTAGCCTCAGTAGGAGAGGATGCACCTAGTCTTACTGCAACTTCATTTGCCAAAGCTGGTTGACATCCATGGGAGGGCTCCCCTTTCCTGAGGAGAGGTGGAAGTCGGGGGAGGTGAGGTGAGAGGGAGATTCTAGGAGGAGAGGAGGGAGGGGAAGCTGTGATCAGGATGTAAAATAAATAACTCAATCAATTAAAAAAAGTAGGCAAAAAATATAGGCAAGTTAAAAATTACTATTATTGTAAATGGAACCATAAAACATGTATAAAGGTATATATGAACTACCATGGAGGTATGCAAGTTATAGGATTATAGATACTAAAGTGAAAGTAAATAGACATTAAATAATATTTGTTTATGTTATCATAAATGATTCATAAAGTATATTAACATATATAATTTAAATTTTTTGATAAACTATTCTTACCTTGAAATTATTTACTTTATATTCAAATGTCTCATTTTTGGCCTCTAAGGGCACATGGCATGTGTATGGTAATATAACATACATGCAGGCACTCACACATTCACATATAATAAAATAAATGTTAAAAAAATATTCTAGCTATAGAACAGCCTAGGGAGGTCTCAACCCGACCTGTGGACTCCCAGATTTCTCTCCTGAAAGAGATTCTTATATCCAATGTCTCCTGAATGCATTCAGTGTTCCCAAGGCACGGAGCAGGCCAAACAAGAAACTCATGCCTTTAGCAAAGTCCTTATCAGACGCCTGGGAATCTTTTTCTCTTCTTCCTTTCTGTTCATATCATCAAACCAGATTCCAAGTTTGGCAAGTCCTGGCAATTGCACTTTCTAAATAATAATAAACCTCCCTTGAATTCCTTGTGTTCTTTATAATGTCCAGGATAAGGTCTTATTCTTTCTTTCCCGGATTACTGCAGCTGTCCTATAATTAGTCTGCTGGTCACTGTGGCTAGTGTCATCTTTGTTAAAGGGATAGCATCAGTGTCTAACTATAAACGGCTTTGTAGCTCCTCAGTAATTCTCAAGGATGAAACTAGTCCAGATTTTCCAGAATGGCTCCAATACCCAAGCCTTTCTCACTGCCTACTGATAAACCACAGCTTCATTTGTACTGAAAAGACCTAGAGTTAAAAGTACACTCTCTGGTGCTCAGTAAGTAGCAGGGAACCTGTTCTGCTAAGTAGGCTTGCCTGCTTTTTTCTCTTTTCTTTCCTTTCTCTCCTTCCCATCTTCCTTTCCCCCCTTTTCTTATCCATACCATGGACGCCAGGGCTTGAACCAATACTTACGTGAGAGCACGGGCACCCTCAATGCTGTTCTCTAACTGGTGACTTGCCCATCTTGAACCCTGGCACTCAGTGGAGACTGCAGGCCTTAGGGACCTAACTTCCTGCCCATGTTTGCAGTGGAAATTTTACATCATTTTAGAATTCTGCAAAATTTTAAGCCAAGATTTATTACTAGCTTAGATTTTTTCCCACATATAAATTATACAGGTATAAAAGGAGGAAAACTATGGATTTTTTAAAAATATCAATTAATTGAAGTTAACTAGATATCAATTCTAACAAACTCAAAAAATAATGAGACTATGTGAAATCAAAACATATTTGGCAATATTAAAGAATTACTAATTTTATGGCATACTTTTTGAGAAAGCCTCACTACGTTGTCCAGTGTCGCCTTGAGCCTGCCAAGTGTGCCCTGCCGAGTGTGCCCTGACTAGCTGGAATCACAGGCATGCACTATATACTACGCCTGGCCAAATGATGGCTTTGCGTTAAAGATACATGCTGCCATGTGCATGGGTATAATCACCTCAGAGTACTGTGATCTGGAGGAAGCTGGAAAGGAAAGAACACTGGACTGAGCTGATCATGGCAACACTGGGTGAAAGAAACATGTTAGGTCCCTACAGCACTAAAGTTTACGAAAGTGAACATTTCAATGTTAAACTCCATGAAGATAAAAAAGCCAGCTGTTGAGAAAAATAAAAGTATGAAGTCTGCAAATCAGTGCATCAGCCAGCCTCAGCAGAGAAGCTCGTTTTTTGCAAGAGATGATAACTGACCCAGAGACTCACAACTGGACAATGTACAGAGGGTAAGAGCACTCGGTCCTAAATGGAATGTATTTATCAAACACTTCCCGTCAAGGTCAGTGTTAGTGAAGAAAAGGTGGTGGAAAGTTGCTAAGACCCATAGGTGGTCGATGATTCCAAAGAAACAGGGTTTTCAGATACAACAAGGAGGGTACACAGAGAGACAGCACACACAAGACCTGCACAGGTTCAAACCAGACAAGATCCCAGCATGGGGAAGGGAAAAAGAGCACAAGTTCTACCTTAACTAAGAAGCTATGTGCAACTGACGCTGCTGAGAAGGCAGAAATCTGTTCTGGGGACTGACCCTGCGTATCGGCTGCACTCCAAGCCTGGGAGTCGGCCTGCGCAAAACGCACTCTGCTTTTGTGCACTTTGGTTTGTTTTGTCTTATTGTTTGCTTGCTTGTTTTGATTTTTACTTTGTTGTTGGCTTTAATTTTTGAGAGAGAGAGAGAGAGAGAGAGAGAGAGAGAGAACATGAAATTGGGTGGGTAAAGACGAGGTAGAGGAAGGAGAAGTATATGGTCAAAATATATTGTATGAAAATTTTTTTTAAATAAAAAAAAATACCACCTATAAAAAAAGCAAATAATTTCCAACTTCTATAAGCTAGAATACAGAAAAAAGAGATAACTATAACCAGACAGAAAGAAAAATGTATACCAGTAATAACAGTGTTCAGATGACAAAATCTTAAACAAAAGTTTAGCCACTGAATTCAGCAACATAGGAAATCTTATATTTTTGGTTGTGAGCCTAGCTTTTAAGGGCTGAGCTATCTCTCCAGCCCGAAACTCTTTTTTTTTTTTTTTTTTTTTTTCGGAGCTGGGGACCGACAGCCCGAAACTCTTAATGCTTTAATCAGCACTGGAGAGGTAGAGGTGGATCTCAGTAAGTTTAAGGCCAGTCTGATCTACGCAGCAAGGAATGTGTAGAGAGACCATGTATCAAAACAAAATGAAACAAAAACAAATACAAAGAAACAAAACAAAATACAAAAGAAAGAAAACTTTAATGCATCACAGCTGCTATCTGTTTATATTAAGGACATAAGTCATTCACCGTATTGACAGATAAAATGGAAAATCACAGCATCTTTGCCAAGAAATGCAAAAAGAGTACTGGATAAAACTACTCATTGAGATCAAAATACATTGTATTAAAAATGCTTTTAATTAAAAAAAAAAAGCTATCCACTGACTGGAGAGACTCTTGAAAACTGCCATCACTTCTCATCCAACCATAAGCAGAAGAATACTTCTTCAAATAAATGTTAAAGAGAGTTACAAACAAGAAAACCACAGTCTAGGCCAGCCAACCACAGCCTGCAGGCCACAGTCATTTCTAGCTAGCAAATGGAGCACAGCTAGGACTTCATTTCCATGGTGTCTGCAGTGGCTGCTCTCTATTGGCAGGCAGTTGTGACAAGGGGCTTGGCCTGAAAGGCACACAAAAGAACCCCTTGACTATTGATGACCAAAGTTTGCTGACCCAAACCTGCCCAACCCAAGCCAGGCAAGGATTTGCCTCACAAACACCTGCTTTTAAAGAGCAAAAGAACCTTACCCTCTGTAGAGAGTTTACAAAGAACTTGGAATTCATCTTAGAATTGGTCTGCATCGCAGATTTACTTAATTTAAACTCCTTTTCACATCGTGCCAACTCCTTCCTCAGTTTCTCTCTTCGTTGTTGGTCAGCATCTAAGGAAGGAAACACATTTTTAAAAACAGCAACAAAACATAAATACTAACTTTTTGGTCTTGTTAGACTAATAAAATCAAGGATTTCTACGTTCGCCTCGGCTGTTCTGGAAGTTGTGAAGGTCTTGCCTGGAGGACTCTCTAGTGCTGGGATGAAAGCCAATACCCCAAGCACAGCTGGCTCATCTTTCTTGCTAATCATATTTATACTACTGTTTAGGAGCAAAATCCATATACTTCTCTGTACAAAGAGATTCTCAGTAATATGTAATTTATAGAAATTCCAAACAGAGAGTAGAGGCAGAAAGATCATTTGGGCCAAGAGTTCAAGGCCAGCTAGAAAGCAACATCTCAAAAGAGCAAGCCAAACAACAAAGCCAACATTTTAAAGACATTTGCAGTCAGGCAACCAACTTCTGTATCTTGGACGTCTTGCTCATTAGAAATGCTAGTAGAGTAAACCAAACAACTAAACGGAGAATTCTCAACAGAGGAATCCCGAATGGCTGAGAAGCACTCACGGAGATGCCCAACATCCTTAGTCGTCAGGGAGATACAAGTCAGAATGACTCTCACGTTGCATCTTAGATCTGTCAGAACGGCTAAGACCACAAACTCGAGCAGCAGCATCTGTTGGTAAGAATGTGGAACAAACACGCCTCCACTGCTGGTGGGAATGCTAACTTGTACAACCACTCTGGAAATCAATTTGGTGGTTTCTCAGAAAACTGGGAATAGTTCTACTTCAGGAACCAGCTATATCAACTCCTGGGCATATACCCAAAAGATGTTCCACCATACCCAAGGACACGTGCTCCACTATGTTCACAGCAAGTTTGTTCATAATAGTCGGAAACTGGAAAGATCCCAGATGCCCCTCAATCCAAAACAAACAAACAAACAAACAAAACAACAAAAACCGTGTTTCATTTACCCTTTACCCAATGGAATATTACTCAGCTATTAAAAACAAGGACATCATAAAATCTGCGGGCAAATGGATGAAACTAGAAAACATCATTTGGAATGAGGAAATCTAGACCCAAAAGGACATGAATCGTATGTACTCACTTATAAACGGATATTAGCCATAAAGTACAGGACGACCACTCTACGTTCCACAAACCCAAAGAAGCTGAATAACAAGGGCCCAAGGGAGGATGCATGAATCTCACTCAGAAGGGGATAAGATGCTCATTAAAGGTGAGAAATGGAGGGACTGGGTGGGAGAAAGAACTGGAAAGGGAAGGATTGGGGGACAGGTGTAGGGAAAGCAGGGGAAAGAGGGCAGGGAGAGTGAACAGAAATTGGCAAGGATGGGGTGGGGTGGGTGTCAGTCATCTCTAGGACTTGCTAGAGACCAGGGATGGGAGAGGTTCCAGGGTCTATCAGGGTGACTCTAGCTGAGAATCCTAGCAGAGGGGGATTTTAGCCTGAAGCTGTGATCTTCTGAACTCTCAGTGCAGGGATACAAACACCAAACCACCCACAAAACCTTCAACCCAAAATATGTTCTGCCTGCAAGAAGTGTACGGACAGAGATGGAACAGAGACTGAGGAAAAGGCCAACCAATGACGGGCCCAACTTGAGAGCCATCCCAGGGGCAGGAACCAAGCTCTGAAGCTATTAATGATAGTCTATTGTGCTTGCAGACAGGAGCCTAGCACAAATGTCTTCTGAGAGGCTCCACCCAGCAGCTGACGGAAACGGATACAGAGACCCAGAGCCAAGCATCAGACAGAGCTTAGAAGTCTTGTGGAAGAGTCTGCGGAAGGACTGAGGAACCTGGAGGGGAGAGGGACACCAAAGGAAGACCAACAGTCAACTAACCAGGACCCTTGGGGGCTCCCAGAGACTAAACCACCAACCACAGGCATACATGGGCTGGACCTAGCCCCCTCTTCCACATATGCAGCAGATGTGCAGCTTAGTCTCTGTGTGGGTCCCCAACAACTGGAGCTGTCCCTGACTCTGCTGCCCATTTGTGGATCGTGTCCCCTAACCGGGCTGCCTTGTCTGACCACAGTGGGAAAAGATGTGCCTAGTCCTGCAGTGATTTGAGGTGCCAGGATGGGTTGGTACTCAGGGGGGCCTCCCCTTCTCAGAGAAGGGGGAGGAGGATAGCTGTGAGTGGGGGACTGGGAGGAAAAGAGAGGACTGTGGTCCGAATGTGAAGTGAGTAAATGAATTAATGGAAACAAAATAAATGATAGTGGTGTTAGTTCCATACTTTATTGTGTTCTTAAGTCAGGTACTGACCAGAAAGTTAATCAAAGATTTATCACTGGACAAACCCTGAAAATGGTAAAATGAAAGCTAGCGTATTTCAGCATCAAACAGATTAGTGCATGTACTTTTACAAAAAAATTAAGGTAGAAAGGCCAGTGCGGTGGCACATTCCTGCACTTGAGAGTTTGAGAGGAAGAAAAATTACCTTGAGTTTAGATTACACAGTGAATATCAGCCGACCCAGGTCTATATTCCAGGATTCTGTCTCAAAAGACCAAAGATATGCAGACCAAAGTATGGTGGGAAGTGGAGGGAGTAGGGCGATGAGAAGTCTTAATGACTCAGTAGGTAAAGTTGCCTGTTACCAAGCCTGAGCACTTATGGGCAGTCCCCAGGACCCACACGTAGAAAAGTTCCCCAGTCTCTACATATACACATGGCACATGACTGCACATGCATGCACACATTCAAGTATATACACACACACAAATATAAAAAAGGTATACTTCCCAAGAATTCAGAACAGAATTCCACATAAATTATTTCCAGGGCTAAGGGTGGAAATTGTGTGACCGAAAATTGGCACAAGGGATTTATGTGGCAATGAAAATGTTTTAAATTTGTTTGCACAATTTTGTACATTTCTTAAAAATCAAAGAATTTATGGTATAACTATTGTTACTGAAATATTTTTATTGAGAGTAACAATAAAACTTCTATAAAAGTAAAGCTTGTATAGTACTACATAAATATGTACAATTTTATGTGACAATTAAAAAAATGAGTTCATTTTAAAAAATAAAATGGTTTTAGACTGGGGAGATAGCTCTGTGGATAAAGTGCTTGCTAAGCAAACATAAGGACTCGAGTTTAGATCCCCAAAACCCATGCGAGGTCAGCAGCATTCCTCTGGTGAGATGGGAGGCACAGTCAGGTAACTAGCTAGAGGCTTGCTGGCCAGCTAGCCTAGCATATCCAATGGCGGTCAATAGACTGTCTCCAACAAGGTGGACATGAGGGCTGACCCTGACTTCCACATGCACATCAGGTACACGCATGCCTGCATATACACACATGCATGAAGATAAAAAAAATAGAAAATGTAAATAAGAAAAACTAAAGAAATTAAGAGGACATGTTCAATCAGAAATCGGAATGCTGGGGCTGGAGAAATGGCTCAGCATTTTAAGAGCACTGGCAGTTCTCTCACAGCACCCAATCAGCCGCTCACAACTGTCTATAACTCCTGTCCTCTTCTGGCCTCTTTGGGCACTGCACATGTATACAGACATACATGCAGGCAAAACACCCATACATATAAAATAAAGTTTTAAAAAATTGGTAAGCTTATCTAACGTGTTCTATAGAACACTATTTAAACAACACAGTATATCCCAATGTGGATAACGTGGAAATTGAAATGACCAAAGCAGCACTAGCCACATCAGGAAGGTACAGAGCATGAAAACACAGATGGAAACAGAAAACACTCAAGTCCAGGATGTACTGTTTTATGTCAGAAGCCTATTTCTGAGTTATCCAGATCAATTATGATGAGCATAAACTCGTTATGAAAAGGAGAAATGATGGCTACTAGTTAGCCACTTGGAGAATACTTTTTTTTTCCAATTTAGCCATTATACTTTACATGACAAAACCAACAGGTTATGCCTTAAATGACTTAAAACAATATAATGTATATCATGAATAAATGAAGATTAAGTTGAAATTTAAAAACAGGGCTGGAGAGATGGCGCTCTTCCAGAGGTCCTGAGTTCAAATCCCAGCAATGATATGGTGGCTTACAACCATCCGTAATGAGATCTGATGCCCTCTTCTGGTGTGTTTGAATACAGTGTACTTATATATAATAATAAATCATTAAAAAAAACAAATTATGAAAGCTAGAGTTTAAGTACCACCCAAGTCTGTTAACTCTCAAAATTATCTCTATCCTGAACTCCAGACTCATTCTAACTGCCTTCAAGACACAACTGAATTTGTTTATTATTTTAAATTAATTTACTTAATTTATTGGGGGGCACACATGCCATAGTATGCATGTAGAAATTAGAGAAGTCACTTCTCTTTCACCATGTAGGTCCTGGTGATCAAACTCATGTTGTCAAACTTGGTAGCAAGTGCGTTTACCTGCCAAGTTATCTTTCTGTCCCCAATCGACTAATAGGTACTCATTTGACCTTAAGATGGTGAAGACTGAAGTCCTGGTTCATTTCCTCCCGAATCTTTTCCTGCCAAACTCTTCAGTCTAGGAAGTCACGGTTCCATCTTTGTGGTCGGCAGGCCACCCTCGACTCTCACACCCTAGTCATATTTCAGCCACTGACAGAATGTTTCCTTCTGTCTTCACTGCTATCAATGTAGTCTTTCCTCTACCTACCCTCACTCTTCAGTGATGGCATTCTGTAGACTATTTTCACCTCAGTAGCCAGAGGGATGCTTTGAAAGTGAAACTGGCTCTGGGATGCCTCTACTCAAGCCCCTCCAGTGGCTTTTAGCTTCATTCAGTATGAAGGCCAAGTCCTCCCAGTGTATATATACCTCTGTGAGAGAGTCACAGCAAAGTAACAGTATCACTCTTCTGAAGGTTAGTTCGCACGCCCTGCACACCATTTCTATTAATTCATCACTCGTGGCTCCACTTCAAGGCAGTTCCTTCTGTCTGGATTGCTCTTTCCCTGGATGGCCACAATATTCTACACTCTTGTGAGTCTCTGCTTGTCCCTCCAAGACAAAAAAAAACCCCCAAAAAAACAAAAAAACCCAAACAAACAAAAACAAAACAAAACAAAACAAAAAACCCCAAACTTCTCCCAAGGGCAATTCCCAAGGGGTTCCCAGCTTCCTTTCCCAGGCTTTACCTCCCTCACTGTAGGAATCCCCATCCGACAGTCTTCTTCTCTGTATATGCTCACTGATTGTCCTCTCCCACTATACCGGACGCTCTGGAAATCCATGTTTGTTCAACATCTTAGCTTTAGTCTTTGAGCAACATGTAGCACATGGTAGGACCCCATAAATATTTTAACTGATAAATATGGATTTTATTTTTAAAACTCTTATCCTATTTCTCTCTCTCTCTCTCTCTCTCTCTCTCTCTCTCTCTCTGTGTGTGTGTGTGTGTGTGTGTGTGTGTCTGTGTCTGTGTGTCTGTGTGTGTGTGTGTCTGTGCGCAGAGGCTAAGGGGAAGGGATCAGGTACCCTGCTGTACCACTCTCTATTGTATTTCTTTGAGTCAGGGTCTCTCCCTGAATCTGGAGTTTGGCTGGCAGCAAGCCCCAGGTGATCCTCCTGTCTCCATCTGCTACAGCACAGGGTTACAGGATTGTGAAGCCACACCTGGCCTTCATGAGTGCTGAGGACTTGAACTCAGGTTATTGTGTTTGCAGTCTCACCCTCTGAGCTATCACTCCCTCCTAGTTTTACTTTTTTCATGGTGACATACATGTACTCAGTAGTCAGAAAGCTTATCACAGGAAAATAAGAGCAATTTCCCTCATTCCCCAAGTGCAATTAAACAGTATCAGCACTAATATGTAAACACAGGTCTATGTTCAAACCAGAACTCCACTGAAATAACCAAATAGAAAATTGTGTTGAATGCTATTTGACTTGGGAGGATATTTTGTTTTCAAATGTGTTTTGAAGTTATCTAACTTTAAGTGAGAAAAAAATGAGCAGAGAAAATAATGCTGTCTTATGTGAATATTTCTTCAAAATCAAAACTAAGAACATATATCACTGTTCAGAATCCGAATGCCTTGATTTCTATTCATGTTTTCTAAAATTCAGATTACTCTGGTTTCATATATATATATATATATATATATTTTTTTTTTTTTTTGGTTCTTTTTTTCGGAGCTGGGGACCAAACCCAGGGCCTTGCGCTTCCTAGGCAAGCGCTCTACCACTGAGCTAAATCCCCAACCCCTGGTTTCATATTTTAAAATTTATATTATTGATCCAAATGGAATACACACACACACACACACACACACACACACACACACACACACACCCACACGCCTTTTAAATTTGTTGAAACCCTGTGTGGATTTTATCTCATTTCAGAATTATGTTTATGTACTTATTCCAACTTCACTAATAAATGCTTCTTAGTACCACACTTTTAAACACCCAATAGAGCTACTCTCCACTCGCTCATGTTCAAATCATTTTTGTATTGATTTACTGATCCACTTAGGCTACTTTTAGAATACACAGTAAAGTTATAAAAACGACATTCATTTTATGGCACTGTAAGTCCTGAAGTATTTATTCCCAGTAAAGTGGCTCTAGGATCCTCACACATCAGTGTAATCAGGGCCCAGTGTGTATCTCTACACTTACCTTTGCTTTTTAAGGTTTTTATTGTGTTTTAGTTGTGTGCTTGGGGTTGGGCACAGTGTTTGGCAGATGTATGCAGGTGTCCACATAAACCATGAATATACTTTGGATCCCCTGGAGTTGGAGTTATGGGTGAACTGCCTGAGGAAGGAGCTGGGAACTGAACTCAGATCCTGTGGAAGAACAGCAGCAAGTACTCTGAGCCAGTGAGGCATCTTCCTACCTGTCTTCCTATAGACTTTAAACCATCCCTAGGTTACTTGTAATGTGTAATACAAAGTAAAGTGTTTGCAAATGATTTTAAGGAATGCCCAGAGAAATAACTAGATAGTATGTCACCAACAAAGTTTATTTTCTGAACCTTTTTAAAAATATGCATTTGGTTGAATCTATATTATTGAACCTCTAGTTATAGGGAGCCAATTGTATTTTTAAATTTACCATCTGTATTTGACTAGTTTTTCAGTCTGTCAAGTTTTATTTTTGGCTTTAGTGAGGTATAAGTAATTGATCAGTTATATATAGTGTATATAAAGTAGTATTTTGATGTCTATATACATTGAGATATATGAAATTTGAAAACTATGATAACAGTATTGGTAATGATGCTTTATCGGTTTTCACAACTGAACATTTAGATTGCCTCTGTATCTTGGCTATTGTGAATAATTCCAAAAAATGTAGGGGTGTGCCTGTTTGACCGGTTGGTTTCATTCCATTTGTATATGTAGCCGGAAGTAGGACTGCTGAAACACACAGCACTTCTAGTACTAAATTTTAAGGAACTTACAAGTCAGATTTTTAAATGGCTATAACCTGAATTTACATTCTCACTAATACTTGTACATGGATTCCTGTACACACACACACACACACACACACACACACACACACACACACACACACACACACACACGAGCAGAGGACAAGAGTAGGAGTCAGTAGTTCTGTTCCTCCAACTTTTCCTGAGTTTCAGGGGTTGCGTGAACTGAAGCTTACCAGGCTAGCAAGGGAAGAGTTTAGCAAAGCCACGCTAAGTCAGCACATTCTAGTAGGTTTTTATGGTGGAGTCTTTAGGGGCTTTTACATGTACAGTCTTGTTTGCTAGCAGATATTTCTACTTTCTCCTTTTATTTTACAATCTTTCATTTCAGGTTTTGTGTAATTGCTGTTTAAACCTTCTAACCCTATGTGAGAAGAACTGGTATCCTTCCTTGTGTCATATCTTAGAAGTCACCTCTCATATTGGGACTATCAGATTTTCGTATATAACTTTTATTATATTATTATATTTATATATTATATTTATGTTATTATTTATTATAGCTGTCTTCAGGCCAGAAGAGGGCATCAGATCCCATTACAGACGGTTGTGAGCCACCATGTGGTTGCTGGGATTTGAACTCAGGACCTTTGGAAGAGCAGTCAATGCTCTTAATCCCTGAGCCATCTCCCCAGGCTCGTATATAACTTTTATTGTGTTGAGGTTAACTTCTTTATGGAGAGGGTGTGCTGACTAGTAGACTGGCAACTTGATACAGGCTAGAGTCATTTGGGAAGAGGGAAGCACAACTGAGAAAATGCCCTCACCAGACTGGCATGTAGGCAAGCATATGGGACATTTTCTTAATTAATATAGGAGGGCCCAACATACTATGGATGGTGCCAACTTTAGGCATGTGGTCTTGAGTTGTCTAAGAAAGCACGCTGAATAGGCCACGAGGACCAAGCAAGTAAGCAGCATTCCTCCATAGCTTTCGCTTTAGTTTCTGCCTTCAGGTTCCTGTCTTAAGTTCCTGCCCTGACTGCCCTCAGTGTGGAATGAGGCCTGAGAGCTGCAAGCAGAAATAAACCCTTTCATCCCATGATGGTTTGCATATGCTTGGCCCAGGGAGTGGCACTATTAGACAATGTGGCCTTGTTGGAAGAAGTGTGTCACTGTGGGGGTGGGCTTGGAGACCCTCCTCCTAGCTGCCTACGGATGCTCAGGCTATCCCTGGCTTCCTTCAGGTGAAGATGTAGAACTCAGCTCCTCCTACACCACACCTGCCTGGATGCTGTGATGCTGCCATGCTCCCTCCTTGATGATAATGGTCTGAACCTCTGAACCTGTAAGCCAGCCCCAATTAAATGTTGTCCTTTATAAAACTTACATTAGTCATGGTGTCTGTTCACAACAATAAGACCCTAACTAAGGTACATCCCTAAGTCGGTTGTGGTTACAACAATAAAACCCAAAATAAGACAGAGAGCTTTTAAAAACCAGGAATGAATGAACTTTATCAAATGTTTCTTCTACATATATGGAGCTACTCATGTGGTTCTTCTCTTGCTCTGTTGATGTGGTCCAATGTGGCTGCTTGGTGTGTGGTTTTTTTTGTTTTTAATCAGTTATTTTATGTATTTACATTTCAAATGTTATTCCCTTTCCCAGTTTGCCCTTTCCCCCTCCCCCTGCTTCTATGAAGATGCTCCCACTCTCACCCACCTGTTCCTACCTCAACACCCTGGCATTCCCCTGCACTGGGGAAACGAACCGTCACAGGACCAAGGGCTTCTGCTCCTACTCATGCCAGACAATGACATCCTCTTCTATATGTGGCTGGAGCCATGGGTCCCTCCATGTGTACTCTTTGGTTGATGGTTTAGTCCCTGGAGCTCTGGGGGGGTCTGGTTGGTTGATATTATTATTCTTCCTATGGGGTTGCAAACCCCTTCAGCTCCTTCAGACCTTTCTCAAACTCCTTCATTGGGGTCCCTGTACTCAGTTCTATGGTTAGTCCATCTCTGTATTTTTCAGGCTCTAGCAGAGCCTTTCAGGAGACATCCTTATCAGGCTTCTGTCAGCAAGCACTTCTTGGCATCAGTAATAGTGTCTGGGTTTGTTGGCTGCATATAGGATGAATCCCCAGGTGGGGTAGTCTCTGCTCAACTCTTTGTTCCTGTATTTCCTCTCATGAGTATTTTGTTCCCCCTTCTAAAGACTGAAGCATCCACATTTTGGTCTTCTCTCTCCTTAAGCTTCATATGGTCTGTGAATTGAATCTTGGGTATTCTGAGCTTTTGGGCTAAAATCCACTTAACAGTGAGTACATACCACATGTGTTTTTTTGTGACTTGGGTTACTTCACTCAGGATGATATTTTCTAGTTCAATCCATTTGCCTAAGAATTTCATAAAGTCATTGTTTTTAATAGCTGATAAGTATTCCATTGTGTAGATGTACCACATTTTCTGTATTCATTCCTCTGTTGAAGGGCATCTGGGTTCTTTTCAGTTTCTGGCTATTATAAATAAGGCTACTATGAACATGTCTTTGTTATATGTTGGAGCATCTTTTGGGTATATACCCAGGAGAGCTATAGCTGGTGCAATGTCCAATTTTCTGAGGAACCTCTAGACTGATTTCCAGAGTGGCTGTGCCAGTTTGTAATCCCACCAACAATGGAGGAGTGGTCCTCTTTCTCCACATCCTCGCCAGCATTTGCTGTCACCTGAGTTTTTGTTCCTAGCTATTCTGACTAGATTAGCTTGGTGTGTGTTGAGCCAGTTTTGCATTCGAGGTTAATTCAGTCATTGGTCATTTGGTCATGGGGTAAATTTTTTTTTTTTTTTTGGTTCTTTTTTTTCGGAGCTGGGGACCGAACCCAGGGCCTTGCGCTTCCTAGGTAAGCGCTCTACCACTGAGCTAAATCCCCAGCCCCTGGTAAATTTCTTTAAAATGCTACTAAAATCAGTTTGCAAGTGAATTTTTCCATCTATATTCATCATGGACATGACTCATGGTTTTCATATATTGCCTAAATCTCATCTTGGTGGAATGCTGGTCTCATGAGTTTGGAAATGTTCTCACTTGTTCTGGCAGTTCTAGGATTCGCTGGTTTTCATCCTTCTCTGGATATCTTGGAATCTGCATAGGCCCTCACTTGGTCCAGGCCCTTCTTTATTGGGGGGTTTTCAAACTTACTGATTACATCTTCTTGTGGTCTGTTCAGGCTTTCTACTCTTGGTTCAGTTTTTCTAGACTGCAAGTTTCTCATAATCTATCCCATTTCCTCATGGTAATCCAACGGTGCACAGAAGTCCATGATCCTCTTTATCTCTCTTTTGGAGTCTGCATTCTCTTTCTTCAGTCTGGCTAAAACTAGCCAAGAGTACCAATTTTCAGGAAACCAATTTCTGGGTTTTTCTTTTTTTCTTTTTGTTTTGTTTTTAATTCTTTTGTTTCTCTGCTTCTCTTTTCTAATATTCATTATGTCCCTCTGTCCACTAACTGGGGGTTACTTTCTAGTTTTCTATTTCCTCTTTATGCAGTGCTGACAGGAGGTCTCCTCTATGTGAGGCAAATGCTCTTCCAGTGAGCTGCAGCCTGAGCTAGTTTTCAGTTCACTAAGACTTGATATTTAAGTCCTTGGCGGTCCTTCCTCTCTACAGTGTAGGCATTTGCACCTTAGTGCTGGCTCTGCTGTGTCTTACCAGGTTCTATTGTTGTTTTTGCTCGATGGCTGTTTTTAAAGGGACTTTTGCTTTTGTTTTCATCTGCAGATTGTCTCACTGTGGAAAGCACGATGTCCCTGTGTCACTTCCCAGGTGACAGGTGTGCAGCACCCCATCCCATAGAGTGTTCTCTTTTTATTTCACCTTGGGCTTACAGTTACTTAGTTTCCAAATTTGTGAATATTAGTTTCTGTTGTTATTTTTTATTTTAATTAAATTGTGGTTTAAAAGATACCTGGAATGATTTTTATTTTCTGAAATGTGTTAAGATTTATTTGTAACTTGATATGATAAGCTCCAAGAATGCTCCACGTGCTCTTAGGGAAAGAATGCATTATGTCCCGGGTGGAAAGTTCATTTCCTGAATTGTGTTATTTACCTCAAGTGTTTCCTGATTCGGTTTGGATATTCTTGCCGTTACTGAAAGCAGGGCATAATCTACTATCACCGTATTGCTCAGTTTCGAGATTTAGATTTTTCTGTTACTATTTGCTTTTTATATTTCAGGAACTCTGAAATACAATTGCTAGACCTTCCTATTGTATCTCATAATGACCATCTTTTTCTCTACAGAAAGCTTCTGACTTAAAGGTTTTTGGCCAATATAATGGTAACTACTACTGATTTCTCTTGTTTCTCTTCCCTGTGTGCCGCCTTTGCTTTTTAGTCCTTCATTCAGAGCGCGTCCTCACAGCTGCACCAAGACCCTAGAGATAGCACAGTTACCTTCTGCTGCTTTTTAGACTGAACCAGCTGCTGTACATTTTTGGATTGGCAAGTTTATTTTATTTATATTTAATACACACACACTATATATACATAAATACATATATAATACACACACACACACACATATGGGAGTTTTGTTTTGTTTTGAGACAGGGCTTCTTTGTGTGTAGCTCTGGCTGTCCTGGAATATGCGCAAGCTCAGACTAGTCTTGAGCTCACAGAGATCTGCCTGTCTCTGTCTCCCAAGTGCTGAGATTAAACACGTGCACCACCACCCTGCTTAACATACATTTATAAGTTGGAATTTATTACCATTTTTTATTATTTTCTATATTCTTAGCAAATGTTTTACTTCTATTTTTGGTGGGTTTTTTTGATAATTTATTTTTGTAAACCAGGAGAACACAAGTATTTTAAAATCCCCAAATGGAATTAAACTAACCAACAAAGCAAACCAGAAACTCCCAAGTGCTGTATATGGATAAGGCGAAAGCCTTGCGTGTGACTGGTAGATGTAAACCTGTGTAGACGCCATAAAAACATGCCAGTTCCCAACACAGCACAGAGAGTACTAGTGACCCAGGAACCCCACTGCTGGGTACATCGTCTGAATCTCTGTGCACCCTCCGGCAGTCCCTCATAGCAACGGAAGACAACTGGAGCTGCTAATGATGGACAAACAGAATGAGGCACACAAGACTTTGTTCAGCCTTAAAAAGACTTTGGGATGCTGAGATGACTCGTGCATGGACAATGCCTTGCTACACAAGTCTGGTGATCTGGATTTGAGCCCTAGAACCCAGTTAAAGTCAGATGGAGAGAACTAACTCTACAAAGTTGTCCTTTGACCTCCGTATGCATGCCATGGCGCATGCGCTCACACATACATCATACACACAGACAATAATGAACTTCTAAACAGATTCTTAGTCATTATAACGTAAGTTATCTTAAGAAGTAAAACAGTGCCAAGTAAAATATGCTGGTCTCAGAAGAAACACTGTAGCATTCCACTTAATCAAGGAACTTAGAATCATAAAGTTCATGGAAAGCAGATGAGGGAGAAACTGAACTCAGAAAGCAGAATGTGGTTCCACATCAGTGCTCCGAGGGGAGCTGCATGACAGGGATAACTCACATGCACTTAACACCACTGAAGTAAACACCTAGAAATAGTTAGGATGTTAAGTCTCAAATTATGTATGTTTCTTCATATTTGTAAAGGGGTATTACGTTAAAAAATTACTTACATTTGATGCTAGCATTCACACTTACTGGAATTGAGCAATCCACCGCGGCTGAAAGAGAAAAAAAAGTTTAATAATATTCTTCTTATTTGTAAATATTGAGAGACATTAAATTTATAAATCACAAAAAGCCCTGCAGGCTTGAAGTTCTTTGCTTTCTTATTGTATTTCTATAGCTTACAAATAAGACAGTAGATAAAAAATACTAGGTAGGATTAGCAGCTCCTTGGGTAATGTGGAAGAAAATACTGGTGAACTTGAAAACAGCAGTACAGCCACTGACACCAAGATATAAGGAAGACTGAGCAAGAAGTGAGCCAGGCATTGGTGGCCTGATGCCACCTTTACTGTGGCAGGCCAGCACACTTGAGCGGAGGCTGAGAGCAAACTGGAGAGAACAGAGCAAAGTGGGGCATTTCCACACTATTTCAAGACTTAATGAGATCCTACAAAAACAAAGCAGGATTCTGTGGGCAGAAAGGTAGACATGTAGATATGACATATCTTAATTTGGTCAAATGATGCTCAAGCAATTCAATAGGGAATTACTCTTCACTAATGGACACCAGAAAATTTATATGAGTAGACAAAAATCAGTAACTTTTATACCAAAACTCTAAATGAACCACAAACTTAAATGGAAGAGTCAAAAGCAGAAAGCTTCTAGAATAAAGCAAATTTAGAAAACCTTAAATTAGAAAATGGTCTCTTAAACACAGTGTTTAAAATACAAATTCTAAAATATCTGAAAATGGAGCTTGACTTTACATGACTTTACTGCCACGACATGCTATTCTCAATTATTCAAAACAACTGAAACATTTTAAAGTTCAGCTCTTGAGGCTCCACAGTGAGATCTCAATCACAAAAAATGTAAATAAAAATTAGGTAAAGTTAGTAAAAAAAATTAGTGAAACTAAAATAAAGTTTACAGCTAACCTTGGAAATATTCACAAAGAAGAGACACTACTCTATGCTGGCAACAGTGAGTGCTGCTGAGGAAGCAGTGGTCAGGAACAAACCAGCAGCCACTCTGGAAAGGATTCGGTCACAAAGCTAAGTGTACATGCTACATGTATACATAAACACAGCCATAGTTCTAATCCCAGTAAAATAATTTTACCCATGTGACATAGAAACATATGTTCACAACTGTGTGTAAACACTTACAATAATCTAACTCCCAATAACTCAAACTGAGTCAAAACAACTCATGAATCCTCCAAGTCATGAATCAATCAATCATGATATTCATTACATGGAATCCCCCCCCCCCTTTTTTTTTTTAAGGCAAGTTCTCTCTACATAGCCCTGACTCTCCTGGAACTCAATACATGGATCAGCCTGGCCTAGAACTCAGAGATCTGCTCCCCTCTACCCCCTGAGTGTTGGGATTAAAGGCATGCACCAGCAGTTAGAATCCAGTTTATAAACAAACATAAATACATTTAAGGGCTGGGGAGATGGCTCGGTCAGTAAAGTATTTGTGCAAGCACAGAACTGAATTCTATTCCCAAAACCCATGTAAAACTGCCAGTGTGGTAGTACGCACTAAGAACCTCCACTGGGGAGGCAGGAGGATTCTCAGGGATGGCATCTGAGGATGTGCTTTGTCCTACAC
This sequence comes from Rattus norvegicus, assembly GCF_021556685.1. Lineage (NCBI taxonomy): Eukaryota > Metazoa > Chordata > Mammalia > Rodentia > Muridae > Rattus > Rattus norvegicus. The sequence continues at coordinate 123,967,751 of NC_141539.1, read as the reverse complement.
ACACACACACACACACACACACACACACACACACACACACACACACACAATATACATACATGCACAAAATATACACACATCACACCCCCAAACTAAGGGAGAAATATTGATAAACACATCATGAATGCCTCAAAGTGTGCACATTGAAAGAAGCCAGACTGAAAGTATAAATATATATTATTCTAAAAAGATGTCCCAACATATAACAAGGACACATGCTTCACTATGTTCATAGCAGCCTTATTTATAATAGCCAGAAGCTGGAAAGAACCCAGATGCCCTTCAACAGAGGAATGGATACATAAATGTGGTTCATCTACACAATGGAATATTACTCAGCTATCAAAAACAATGACTTTATGAAATTCATAGGCAAATGGATGGAACTGGAAAATATCATCCTGAGTGAGGTAACCCAATTACAGAAAAACACGCATGGTATGCACTCATTGATAAGTGGCTATTAGCCCAAATGCTTGAATTACCCTAGATGCACAGAACACATGAAACTCAAGACGGATGATCAAACTGCGAATGCTTCACTCCTTTCTTAAAAGGGGGACAAGAATACCCTTGGCAGGGAATAGGGAGACAAAGATTAAAACAGAGGCAGAAGGAACACCCATTCAGAGCCTGCCCCACATGTGGCCCATACATACACAGCCACCCAATTAGGTAAGATGGATGAAGCAAAGAAGTGCAGGCCGACAGGAACTGGATGTAGATTGCTCCTGAGAGACACAGCCAGAATACAGCAAATACAGAGGCGAATGCCAGCAGCAAATCACTGAACTGAGAATAGGACCCCCGTTGAAGGAATCAGAGAAAGAACTGGAAGAGCTTGAAGGGGCTCGAGACCCCATATGAACAACAATGCCAAGCAACCAGAGCTGCCAGGGACTAAGCCACTACCCAAAGACTATACATCGACTGACCCTGGGCTCCAACCTCATAGGTAGCAATGAATAGCCTAGTAAGAGCACCAGTGGAAGGGGAAGCCCTGGGTCCTGCTAAGACTGAACCCCCAGTGAACTAGACTATGGGGGGAGGGCAGCAATGGGGGGAGGGTTGGGAGGGGAACACCCATAAGGAAGGGGAGGGGGAGGGGTTAGGGGGATGTAGGCCTGGAAACTGGGAAGGGGAATAACAATCGAAATGTAAATAAGAAATACTCAAGTTAATAAAGATGGAGAAAAAAAAGAAATTCTAGAAAAGGCAAAAGTGTATGAACGAAGAACAGATCGGTAGCTTCAGAGGGGGAAATGTCCTATACTGGGGTCAGTACACTGTTATATTGCAGGGCCAGAGGGTACATGCTCTGGCTTTGTGTGGGGATACAGCTGGTCGCAACCAGTTGACTCTGCACTTCAGTGCAAAGGCTGCTGCAGCCGGTATGAAAAGAATGAACAGGATTGTGCTTTTGAATATTAAATTCAAATCTCATACTATTTTCAAATGCTACAAAATTCCAACCCATCCCCCACTTCCTTAGCAGCAATTTCAAATATATACGCCCTTCTCTGCTCCTGAACAAAAGCAAGTGGCAGGAAGATGGTCACACACGCTAGAGTTAAAAGATCTCTCGTTTACTGTAAATACTGTAATGGTTATAGAGATGTATACATTTTCAAAATATTTCCCTATATACCTATAACTAGTCCACTTTATTCTACATGTTATCTCTTAATAAGATCAACAATAAAAGGAAAAACAGCAGCCAGCGTCTTCTTTGTGAATTTCCTAAGTGAAAAAGCAGGTTATATTATATCAGACCAGAGTCTGGCTGGATAGCACACTGCATGCAGCTCCTTGGGGCCAAAGCGGAAGGGTATTGACATCAGACCAGCCTGGGCTTTATGAACAACTTGGGTTTTTTTTTAATGTAAAAATAATATGTAGTATTTAGAGAGTACAGTCAGTAAGACTCTGTTATGCAAGCCAAGACCCTCTGGACCCAAGGACTCTGACATCCACGGAAAAAGCAGGACTGCTAGCACACTTTTGTACTCTCGGCCCTGCAGAGACAGATGGGAGGGTCTCTGGAGCTTGCCTCCTAGGCAGTTTAGCTTAAAATCTCAAGACCAAGGTCTCAGTGACACACTGTCTCTTAAATTATAAAACGGATGGCTCCTGACAAATGACATCTGCGGTTGACCTCTGGCTTCTGTATGCACACACACACACACACACACACACACACACACACACACACACCAATACATATACATAAAATTTCAAACACAAGTAGAAAAATGAGCAATCTCTAACAAAGAATATTAGAACAAAGACATTAAATGAGCTGTCTAGGTATTATGGGATTGTAAATATTGTTCAAGTCCTCTCTGAGATAATGGAAAACAACTTTTGCCACAGGTTTATCACAATGAGAGGTAAAGCTGGGGTTTACATTGGCACAGGAAATTGAAATTTGCACATTTTTACCTTTGGCTGAAAGGATTTTATTATAGTGAACAGCCATGTGATTCTTGATCAGCTGGAGAGTGGTTAGTCTGAGAGAAGAGGAGTCAGTGCAAAAAGCTAAAAATTAAAACATATTTAATCATTACACATGTAAACGTAACGTAAACATCACAAGACACAGTTACTGATGTCATTCTCAGTCACACTCTGGAGTTCTCCGGAGGAGGCGTAGAGCATACTTCCATGGCTGTGTGCAGTCTTCCTCTTGCCCTGGGAACACTGACTAGCAACTCATTACCTGGGCTCCAACCTCTTCAAGAGTTAAGTTTTACAAGCTTGAGAGTTTGGAAGAGATTCTAGAATACAATCTATTAAAATAATCTAAAACATACTCTACTAATAGATTAATAATGTTAATCTACTAATAAATTGTTATCTATTTTATATCTTTTTATCTCATAATCCTGTCATTTATGAACAAACCGCTGAGTCTGGAGGCTCAGACAAGTCCCAAAGCACAACTCTGCGTGAAGACTGCTCAGAGAGGCAAGCCTCTGACTTCACAGTGGGAGTCAAGATCCACAGCTGCTTTAAGTAAGTTTTGTGTTCAATCTTTCCACTCTCTCTCAAACTGTTTAAAGGGAATCTTAAAAGCATTAAGCCTCAATACATAAGTATAAGCCACTATGGAGGTATATTCTTAAACATTAGAAACACTTTTTACATGTGTATGTGCATGCTTATGCATGTGCACGTGTGTGGGCACATGTATGTGTGCAAGAGTGTGCATGTACAGAGTCAGGAACCTTTCTTGATAACTCTCCATCTTATTTACTGAGGTAGGATCTTTCATTTGAAGCCAGGTCAGCTGGTGAGGCGAGTCTAAGTAGCCAGCTTGCTCTGGGCGTCCCATCCCTGTCTCCCCAGGGAGGTGGGCTGCCATTCCCACCATGCTTTTACATAGGCGTGGGGGATCCAACTCTTAAATTTGCACAGCAAGTACTGTATCTATTTATCCACTTCCCAGCCCCTGAAAAAAATTTGAGAAATAACAGGAGCATATACTTAAAAAAAAAAATTCAACAGTAAAATAGAATATAGAGCTTGCAAAACGATTGACCCTTCTACACTGAAACTTAGATTTCCCTCCTAGATCTATCCTCCAGTAATTCAAACTCAATCCATTCAGGGAAACTCTGCATAATATAAGCATGTAACTATCAAAGACGTGGCTGGTGGACACAGGCCATTCACTGTCACACTCTCTCTACCAGTAAACGCTTTGAGCCTTTTAATAGAAGCACAGAGCCGTGCACTGAAAGGAGGCGGTGCCGAGAGATGAGTCAATGCAGCTGCATGCTGACAAGTGCTCTGCCTGCACTGCCTCTGCAAGTGCATGCTCGCGTGTGTGTGCGTGCGTGCGTGCACGTGTTTGCGTGTGTGCGTGTGTGTGCGCGCGTGTGTGTGTGCGCGTGCGTGCACGTGTGTTTGCGTGTGCGTGTGTGCGTGTGTGTGCGTGTGCGTGTGTGTGTGCACGTGTGTTTGCGTGTGTGTGTGTGCGCGCGTGTGTGCATGTGTGTGTGCGTGTGTGTGCGTGTATGTGCTCCTGTAGACTGAATCTAGGAGCTATGCTTGAGTTACACAGGCTATGCAAACACTCTACCCCTGAGCTATATCCCCCCTAGTACTCTATTTATTTTGAGAAAAGGTGTCATTAAGTTCCCAGAATGGCCTTGACCTCAAGCCATACACCAGGCAGGCAGGTCATAAACTTGTTATCCTCCTGCCTCAGCCTTCCAGATACTGGTATTACAGGTTTGCACCACCAGATATTGCTTCAAAGGTTTATTTGTTTTAATCAGCTTTCCTAGCTGTTTCTATATATCTACTCTGGTCCAAAGAAATAAAATGAAATAATTAAAAATTTCATCACTTTCCTTATTTAGAGGGGGACAGTATGAAATATTTTTTATAAAATAAGAACAGTAGGTTTAAATTGCTTTCCCTAAAACCCATGCCAAAGGGGTTGGGGATTTAGCTCAGTGGTAGAGCGTTTGCCTAGCAAGCGCAAGGCCCTGAGTTCGGTCCCCAACTCCGAAAAAAAGAAAAAAGGAAAAAAAAAAAAAAAACCCATGCCAAAGACATTTAAGTAATAATTACAAAAATTAGAGTTAATATTAGCATTTTACTTTGGAGACCTTTATCACTTGCTTGTCATCCCTTTACCAAGGCAGACCTTGTGCTGCCAACAGCAGCCCATGGCTGAGGCAGGTGGGAAAGCAGGGGGCAGCTAGCTTCACAGTCAGGGCATAGTAACAGGTCTACAGTATGACCCCTAGACTGAGTCCAAAGCATGCCTAAACATTTAATTCTAATCACTGATACGCATGCCTCACGAGAATGCCTCCTCGGGCCACGCACTCTCCCAGCAGTGGCGAGGGAGTTTGCACTGAGGCTCCAGCTTTAAGCAGCTCACTTACCATTGCTCTTGGTGCTCAAGTGTCCTGTAAATAGGCATGGCGGGCTGTATCTGGGAAGGACAGTGGTGGCTCTGACTTTCAACAATAATAAAACCACAGATTAGGACACATGAAACACAACTTTCATAAAAAACAGTACAGAACTTTAAAACAACACATTACTTTTAAATAAAGCTGCTGAAACATTTATTCAGCTAGATATGGTGGTGCATACCTATAATCCCAGCAGTTCAGAGGTAGAGGCAGGCAAATCTCTGAATTCCAGGCTAACCTGGTCTACATAAAAAGTTCAAATCCAGCTAGGGCTAAATAATGAGACCCTGTCTCAAAAAAAAAAATCATTGTTATGTTACTACCTATAATAATATATCAAATAGAAAAAGTCCTATGCCCACAGGTTGAGCATTTTCTCTTTTGAGAAAATAAGGGCCGGGAGACAGCTCAGTTGATAAAGTGGCTGTCACATAAGCACCGAAGGCCTGATTTTGGAATCCACGTAAAAAGCCATGCACAACAGCATATGCTTTTAATTTTAACTCCAGCTTTGGGTAGGACGGGGTGGGCACGGATAGATCCCTGACACTCTTTGACAAACACTGTATTTGAATCAATGAGCTTCAAAAGTCCAAGCACCGACAGTTTTAGTGGTCACACCCAGTGCTCAGGCTCCTCCTGTTGGTTCTTCCATGAGACGAGGGACAATGCCCATCAATGTTTTATCCCAGCAACAGAAACGAAACAGTGGAGATCTTGTCTCAAAAATAAAGGTGGAGAACACCCGAGGAGAGACACAACCTTAGCCTCAAACCTACACATAGGCGCACACACTTTTTTTTTTTTTTTTTTTTTTAGGAAAACAGGCTATTTTATGTGAAGCACTGTATATGTGTGAGGGGAGGGTGTCTGTGCTTGGCAAGTGCTCTACCACTGAACTGTTTTCAAACGAAGGTATTTTCAGAACGGTTTACTTTGAGAGTTTAGTTTTACTGGGTCAAGTGATCAATATGTCACTTTTATTACTTGATATATGATTTTATTCTGTTCACTACTGACACATTAGATATTTCTGTTTTGAGATAATATATATTTTGAGTTATATTTATTATATTATTTTCTTTTGAGATTAGGTCTTACTATACTGCCTAGGCCCAGGCTGGTCTTGAATTCCTGGGTTCAAGTGATCCTGCCTCAGCCTTCCAATCAATTGGAATTACAGGTACACACCAATGTACCAACTAAACGCGCTATATTTGAAGAGAATTCCAGTAATATAAAAATAGTGTCTGATCTTTCAGACTTCGTGCAATTAGAAAATTACATAGACAGCATCACAAAACAATTCCTTTCTCCACAATTTAATCGTATGTTCAGTAATAATCTTTAAAAAGGAGCAGAGTTTCAGTGTTAATTTAACTAGTGTGTAGAACATGAACACTGTATTCCCTAAGGAGCTGTTTTGGTTGTTTCTTTCCATTTATTTTCATTAGGATGTACACTCACTGGTTTCTAACATCCTAGCAGATAAATGTCATGTTAAAACTCACAGGCCTGAAGGGAGGCGCGACAACTCATTTCACCTAGGCCCTCTCTCAGCCACTGTTCCCTCGAATGGGGTATTTTTTTTTTTTTCTGTTTCTTGATATGACTCTTTCTTTGCCAAAGCAAATGTTAGGGATTATTACCTATAGGTACTTTCATGACTGTTTAACCATCCTTTTTCCTCACTTAAGTAACTCTAGGCACAGTTTCCTGACTGGACCCAGAATGATATGAAAGCAGTCTCAAACTAAATACTCTGAAAAAGAACAATCTTCTCTAAATTAAGACTAAAAGTTTCTGCATGAGATTATGTGGTCTTGGCAGGATAGTAAAATTCTTCAGCTCGGTTTCCTATACGATTTGATTTTACTAACAATCACATTTCTGCAAGTTTAGAAATAGGTCACTTTTAAAGGTATTTCCAAGGGAACAACAGATTAAAAAGAAAAAAACTTTCCCAAGCTTTTTTCAGTTGGCTGTCCTAACAGGTTATCTCCTCTTGTTTTTCCAGCACAGGTTGCTGATATACAATGGATGTGAACCAATATTCTCAATTTTCTCCTTTCTCCTGTTAGACATGGGAAACAAAGCCTTACACATGACCAAGTCTAGCTCCCCATTTTCCAACAACCAAGGCATGGCAAAATAAAGTAACTGGTAGAAGAATGTCTCATTAGTTACTATCAGGGACTAGAAACAAGACCAGTTGTTTATCAGGCCCATGGCTCTCTGTTGTATCACTAGCCTTGAAGGTTGACCCCACAAAAGAATGTGATTACTGTGAGCAAGTGAGGAACTTTTCTTTCGGGTATCTTTAGTATCTTATATTCTGAAATAGCTGAGGGAACTAATAAAATCTAAGATGGTTACTTTAAACTAAAATTAAGCACTTAAGCTTCACCTAAGTTAATGGTTATTTATAATTTATGATCAACTACAATTATAATTACTTATAATTTATAGTATATGAAAACTAGCCCAGATATACTATTAAATATAGTATGTATACCAGCAACAATGATATTACTATATGTTATGGGCTAAAAGTGAAGCCACCTGGGTAAGTTACTAAGTACAAATCCTTTTACATTTGTCACCTCATTTAAAAATAAACACCAAAACCTCACAAAGTCTATTACTACACAAATGTAAGTAAAAGAATTTGAGGGTTTTATATCCTTAGTCTGGGTTCATAACTTGTTCTGTCTCCAACTGTGTGTGACACCAGAGGAATTATTTATAATCTTTTGTTTTATTTATTTCAAAATATGAATAATACCCATTTAACAGGACTTGTGTGTTGTTGAGTTATGGGTGGAAGACAGCAAAGGTTTTAAAGTTTGTTCTGTAAATATTTCTGAAGATCATAACAACATTTTGGTGTGATTTTTCTAGCGCTTAGGTTGGGATAGCGTCTGAATATCCTGCCTGCTGACCTTCTACACTAAACGCTACACTTATTTGGATCAATTAGTGTATAATAAAGGTGCATGCAAAATGAAAGCAAGGCTTAATTCAAGGAGGAATCATTAGCAGATTGATTCAAAGGTACCCTTTAATTAGACAACACCAGTCCTGAGAGTGTGTGTGTGTGTGTGTGTGTGTGTGTGTGTGTGTGTGTGTGCACTCTTGTGTTGCCTATTTCAGTCTTAAGAATGAATACTTCAGTTGTGGAGTTTCAACTTCGACTAGGCTGCAGAGTTTGTAGAGGTCACAAACTACTTCAAACACTCCACTTCAGTTGACTCAGAATATGACTCAAGACAAAAAAAAAAAAAAAAAAGGTGTACACTGTGATTATGGGTAGTCTTTTGCCATTAAATATTCAGTCTACCATAGCCGCAAACCAGCCACATTGGAAATTTATTACAAAAACGGTATCCCAGTTCCCATCTTGGAGCAACTGAATTATAGCCAGCTCTGGGAGAGTCAGTTCTGGTGGGAGGGAGGGAATGGGAGATTTCATGTACTTAAAATGCACCAGGAGCTTGCTACATATTATCTGCACTTAATCTCCAAGAACTCGGTGGCGTGGGTATTTACCCACTACGTTCATGATGAGGAAACTGAGGGTTGTTTCTGTGAAAGCAGCCGGCCTGATCTGGGGCTCAAAGACTTCAAAGACTAGGCTTAGCATTCTGCCTAGGAAATACTAGGTGACGCAGGCTGCAGGGTCCCAGTCAGGGGGTGGGTATCAGGGTGACAAACTCAAGATCAGGCAGTAGATCAATGAGCAGGGCATGCGGAGCCTCCTTGAGTTCCCGGCCTTTCCAGCTCCAGCCATTACCCCGCGACACTGGAGAAGGAGCTGGCAGGCAACCCAAAGGCCAGGGCGCAGCCTGGACCCGCGCTGCCCGGACCCGCTCAGCCCCTTACCTCTCCGGCTGCCATCCATGCCTAGTCCTTCTGCGGCCTCCGCGGTTGTCCCCTTGGTTCTTACAGGGACCAAGCCGGGCCCCCCGCAGCGGAGGTGAAACTTGGAAAGACCTGGCCCGCGGGGGCGCAATGGGCCACAGTGACCGTCGCCAGGCCGGTTGCTAGGGGCCGGTCCGCGGCTGCAGATTATGACGTCACAATATGGGGACGTGTGCTCTAGGCCCCACCCCGCCCGCGCTCCCAGGCGCTCCAGGCTACAGAAGATGCTAGCGACTGACAGAAGGGCCCCGGGTGCCAGTCCCTTGCTCTGGGAGACTGGCAGTTATCCAGAGTGAACTGTCAGGAAAATGAATCACATCTATTTCCGTTACCACACCTACGTTTTACTTGGGTGCCTGGGATTCGAACTCAGGTCCCCAGGCCTGTCTGTCTAGCGCTCTTGACCAGAATGTTATCTCCTGCAGCCCCGGTTTTAGTTTGTAAGAATTAGTTTGAATTCCCTTTCTGCCTACTGAGTGCCTCAGATCCTACACTCGCTCTCCCTTTATTTTAAAGCCACAAAGATCGTTTCATTTTAAATGGAACCCGCGGCTCTCTGCGAGTTGTTTATTTTTCCAATAGTTAATCATGAATCCTTGGGAATAAGATCAGAATGGGGTAGAGGGAGTGCAGAAAGCATTCTGTCACACTAGGTTTCTCAGCAACCCATTCTTGAACTTTTAGGCTGGATGAGCCTTGTGGCATATAGCCGCATTCCTGGGCTCTGCCCACTAGAAGACCACAACCCATTGATTGCAACCAAATTCCTGGCAACCAAAAAGGTCACTAGGTATTGCCAAAGGTTGCCTGGGGGAGGAAACTACATCCCATCTGAGGACCTGCGAAATCACTAAAAGCATACTGGATTCCGAACCAGATTTGCCGAACTTCGAGCACCTATATATTATGGTTGATATTTATGGCACTTTATTGAAAGTTAGGACCTCCAGAATAGGTTTCCTGAATGCCTTAAATGATTGGGAAGACCCACTCTGATTGAGGGTGTTATCTTCTAGTAGCAGTCCAGATTTGAAAGGTCATGGCCGAAAAAAAAGATAGATCACCTCTTGCTGGCTTGTCCATTCCTTATGTTGCCCAGTTGATTTCTTCTGCTACTGTGGTTGAATCCTTCCACACCAGAAGCAGTTTTTTCAGTTTTCTATCATGATCTAAGGACCACCAGCAGCAGCTCTCCAGGATTCTTTCAGGTTTTTGGCACCAGATGGAGACAGCTGAAGCATCCAACCTTGTGGACAGAGCAACTATGTCAGCTTCCCCAGTGAGAGATGGTCTCTATGGGGAGTGGGGGCGGGGGTGTTACTCTGAGGCACCAGGGATGAAGAAACTACTGAGTTTTTGGCTGTAATTCAGCTGTGTTGCTGTGTTCACTATTTGTAAGTTGACTTAGTAAGCTCTCCGCGCCCCTACCCCGACCCCCATTGATTCTGCTCCTCTATAGAACCCTGTGGACAGTGCTATCTCTAGGCAGTTTAATCCAGCAACATGGCTACTCTGACTGGAATACAGACACACCTTTAATCCCAAGCAATGAAAGTAAAGTTTATAGAGTGAAGGAGCATGTTTGGAAGAGTAGGTCAGTGAGTCAGTTCAGTTGAATTCAGTCAGTCAGTTGAGGTCAATGCAGTGAATATGGTGAGTGGAGTTGAGTTTGTTCGTGAGCTCATGCAGTTCAGTGCAGGTCAGCAGAGGCAACTGAAGCCAGAGAATAAGAAGGAGCCAGAAGATTAGAACAAATTGCCAGTTTGCTTGAGGCCAAGCAGGGCAATTCAGCAAGAAGCTGAGAGAAGCCAGATTGAATCAGTCAGCTTGGAGAGGAGTTTGAGCCAGAACAATTGAATTAAACCAGTCAGCCAGAGTTCAGAAAGAGCAGGTGAGCTTCCTCCAAGACTACAACTGCATCAGGTGAATAAAAGTACTTTTTCAAGATGGTTCTGGGTGGTATAGAAAAGCAAATTAAGCAAGCTGTTAAGTAGTGTTCTTCCATGGTCAGCCTCTAGGTTCCTGCCTTGAATCCCTGTCCTGACTTTCCACAATGCACTGTAAATCGAAAGATCAAATTAACCATTTTATCCCCAAGTTGCTTTTGGCCAGAGCATTTTATCATAGCAATAGAAACTAGGATAGACTACAAGTTTGATCATGCATTACATTTTAAGCCTGGTGAGCCACAGGTTCCTGTTTATGTAAATGAAAGGGAGGCTGGAAATTGTACAGATACTAATATTATGATACTGACAGTGGCCGTTCAAGAAAATGTGGAATTGTGCAGGTGTCAGGTTTCTCTTTTCTAAGACTTCTGTTCCAGAAGAGACAGATATGAGAATTAGGCTTACGGAAAGTAAATCAGAAATCTTATAACAATGAAAGGAGAAAAAAAATCCAGAATCCCAGTTGTGACAATGCCTGGAATACTGTTCCTTTAAGACATAGAGAGGAGAGAAAATTGGACTTGAAATATGATAATTCTATATCTCCAATAATATTTAGGATGGTACAGAGTAAGGGGACCAAGGGAAACTTCCTCTGTGGCCCAGGAGTTGAGAACATCTGCCGCTCTTGCAGAGAACCCAAGTTCCGTCCCCAGCTACCACATTGGGGTAGCTCACAATTAACTCCAGCCTCGAGGCATCTGGTACCTTTGGCCTCCAATGACTCCTGCACTGATGTGTGCACACCCACACATACTCAGTTAAAAGTAAACCCCCTTTTAAATGACAGAATTGGACAGTATGCAGAAAGCAGAAAATTTTTGTCCCTACTTGTTATTTAAAATTCTGAGATTCCCTAAGGCATTTATTACACCATTAGCAGCTTTAAAAAATCCACCTTGCTTCTAATACTGTGCACAACAGGTCTCCAGGAGGCATTTGCTAAGTTTGACTGGAGCTGAAATTTAGAGGGCAAACCGAGGAAGGCAGCACAATGATTTGGGTCACTAGAGAGAGATGCAAGCTCTTCTTATCAAAGTAGACTTGGCGATAAAAATATTCTGCTCTGGGTCCTTTGGGTATATATTATGGCTTCAATTTTTGTACTTTTTTTTAAAAATGGAATTCCTGTATGTGTGAGTATGTATGTCTCTGCATCTGTATGTGTTTATTATGTTTCTCTTTGGCTATTTTTTCCTATTTTGTTGTTTTTGTATTACTCTCATTTGTTTTTTTTTGTTTTTCTTTCTTTTTTTTCTTTTTTTTCTTTTTGATTCGTCTTATTGTATTTTATTATTATTCCTTAGATGCCTGTTTTCCAACAAGAGACAGAAAGGTTGTATGAGTCGGGATGGAAGTAAGGAGGAACTGGGAGGAATGAGTGGAAAGGAACTGTAATCAGGGTATATTATATGGGAAAAAGATTGGTTTCAATAAAAGATAAAGCATATTCTACTTTGAGGTAGGGAAGAGGCTGCCTGCTTGGGGGAGTGCAGGAGAGTGGAGAGAGCCTTGGAGCAGCATTGCTGGTGTTTGACTTTCTCTGAGATCATCCTCGGTGTGGTGTTTCTCTTTAAAGCCTCAATGTCGTTCCACTCTTTTAAGAATGAACACAACAGGGTCTATTGATTTCCAGTTCCGCAAGGAAGATATTGCTTGCAAGTGAAATTTAATTTGTCCTTGGGTTTCACTCTGTGTATGTGAACAAGAGAGAACACCATGTCCCAGAGACAATCCAAGTCTTGTCCACAGGCACGCACACAGCTGGTATTGCAGGGTTAAGCTCCCAAGAGCACCTTCCCACTGGGGGATCAGGACCAGGTGCATTGACCTCTGGGAAGGAGATATGATTCTGAAGATCCTATGCTGGATGTATCAGCATGTCTCCACATTCAGAAATTCCTTCAGTAGTGTATTGTTGTTACTCATATTCAGAGGTTAGCACATCTATGATTTTGAAAGAAAAATATTTTCCTGTTGAGTGAATTTTCCAGTGAAGGACAGTGGTTTCATTTTGTGTGTATGTGTTGAAGAATTGCCCAAAATTGATTTGTATTTGGTTTTGGTATTATTTTTAGGTCACTTTTTAATCTCATTGGTTCTCTTTATTGAGAATGTGGCTTTTAATTTTCTACTTTTATTTTTTTATTAGTGTTTGTGTGTCTGCACTTGTGGGTGCCCCCAGAGTCCAGACGAGGACTTGACTCTCCTAGAACTAGAGTTACAGGCAGTTGTAAGTCACCATGTGAGCGCTGGCATTGAACTCAGGCCCTCTGCAAGACCTAGACGTGCTCCTACTACTGAGCCAACCAACTCTCCCGCTGGATCTTCTCTTATTTTAATGGTTTAATTAGTCTCTCTAGTTGAATGATTTCTAAGCCTTTGGGTTGGTGATATAAATAAAATCTATTATGTATAAACAGTCTGTACCGTCTGACCTAATAAAGCATATAGTTTGTGTTCATTGTATGTTTAATTCTTTATTATTGTACATTTAATTTGTATTCTGTAGCTAGTACATTTCATAGTACAGAAGGCTCCTAGAAATGGTACTTGCCTTTTTGGATGTGCCTAGAAGTATCAGTGAAAATTATCCACTGAATGCAGAGAAAAGACACGAGACAAAAGGTCAAAGTTTTACCTTTGTTTTTATTGGGTTATTATAAAATATTATATTTTATATTTTAAATTACATTGCGTTTGTTTATGTGTGCATATGTGTATATGTATGTTTGTGCACACATATCATAGCATGTGTGTTGGAGTTATACGGCCAGTTTTCTCCTTCCACTGTGTGGGGCATCAGGCTTGATGGCAAGGATCTTTGCCTGCTGAACACTCTCTCCTGACCATGAATGGTTTTGGTTTTGTTATTTAGTTTTAGTGTTTTTTCTCCTAATGTGAATGAGTATTTTGCTTGTCTGTCTTGTGCACCATGTGTATGCCTGGTGCCCATGGAGGCCAGAAGGCTTCAGATCCCCTGGGACTAGAGTTTTAGAGAGTTGAGAGCTGCCATGTGGGTGTTGGGTCTTGAACCCAGTTCCTCTGGAAGAGCAGTCAGTGCTCTTAGCCACTGAGCCATCTCTGAAGCCCCTCTACTAACATATCTTAATCCTGAAGATCCAAAGGAACAAAAAGAAGAAAAATCATAGAATTTTTTAAATTATCCACCAGGGCCAAGTAAAAACATATAGAATCAAAAGGTACGTGAGCACTTTGTGTGACCTCAAACATATAGAGTTAAAAGATGTGCGAACGCTTTGTGTGACCGCAGTGACTAAGATCTGCTGGGGAATCTAAGCTACAATTTTTTTATTGTTTTTTAAACAATTCTCAATGTTATTCATTTAAAAGCTAATTGACACGATGCAAGTTTAAAGTGTGTCAATATTGATCTGAAATGGATTAATTCTCTGCTTGTCACTAGAGGGGGCTTTTGCAAAGGTTTAAGCTCCATCCGAGTGAGAAAAATCAGCCTTGTGCAAACAATATTAACTCACAGGTCCCTCACCCAGGGACTGTAAGGTGCAAACACTGTAAGACTCTTGTGTTGGGTTGTTTCAGTTACAGGTAAAGACAGAACAAGAACTTGTTTTTCAAGGGCAGGGGAAGCTAATGCTATTACCTAAATGTCCTGGGCGGATGAAAACAATCTTCGTCATTGTCAACCTATAATTTGATTTTTCTTAATTTTATTGTTTAAAACAAGAGACAGTAGAAATGTCTATAATTCTTTGTGAAGTAATATGTGTCTAGTGGGAATACAGGTATACAAACAGTGATAATAAGATCTACTGACCTCAAGTGATCATTCTGAATTATTGTAAGCAATAGAATACTGATCCCCGAACATAAACAGACTCTTGTCCCTGATCGTTCTCATGAGCTATAAAACCACATCGGGTTTTATGTATTTTTGTGGTGTTAGATATTGAACATTATACTTCAGGGTCTCATGTTTTCTAGACAAGCAAGCATTCTATTGCTAAGAGATACCCAGCTCTTGGTTTTTCTTTATTTGTTTTGAGACAAGCTTTCTCCAAATTGGCTTTTAGCTCATGATGTTTTAGGCCTTTACCTTCTGAGTTCTGGGGTTACACATTCAAGCCACCACACATCGCTAAGCCATGGTGCAGTGGTTCTCAGCCTGTGGGTTGTGACCCCTTTGGGAGATCAAAAAATATAATTCTCAGGGGTTGAATATCAGATATCAGATATCCTGAATAGCTGATGTTTACATTACAATTTATAACAGTAGCAAAATTACAGTTATGATATAGCAACAAAGTAATTTTATGGTTTGGGGGAAGTCACCACAATATGAGAGGTTGTATTAAAGGTTGAGAACCACTGCCCTAGTGTTTTCATTGCACTTTTAAAAAAGATTTATTTTTATTTTATGTGTATGTCTGTGCACCATATAAGTGCAGTGTCTGCTCAGCCAGAAGGGGATAATGTTGGATGCCCTGGAACTGGAGTAACAGATGACTATGAGCCACTGTATGGGTGCTGAGAATCGAACTCAGGTCCTGTGAGAGACTAGCTGACACTCCTAACTGCTGAGCCCCCTCTCCACCCCTCCTACACATTTTAATAAGCTTATTCCCACAATCCAGTTTTGTCGTCCCTGTGTCTGAGAAGAGCACAAAACTGTATCTCAGTAGGCAGCTGGCTGGCTTCCTGTCTCCAGATTCATTCACGTCATGACCTTTTGGTGAAGGCCGCCAAGATTCCAGACATCAGGCCCACTGATGATTGTCACTGTCCTCCATTTTTGTTTCTTCCCAGCTGTGTTCTTCAAATATTTTCATTCAATTAAGAGAGCAGGTCTCTGTGAAGATAACTCACTCATTTGCTGGTTACTAGGTAACCTGTTCTTAGGAGCATTCTATATATTCTTTTCCTGCCAATCAACTGTCACAATGAGTTAGAAGGCTGCTCGGCCTAAGGAGCCAATTATTGGTCCTGAAGGCATTCACTCTCTGCTTATAGATGGCACTGCCCCTGAAAACAGATCACAATAACGACAAAACCAAAAAAACCAAAAAACCAAAGCTACAAGTTGTTCATCTAGCCAGACAATTCTGCTTAAGAAAAGAATTTGGAGAATACATTTCTCATTCACCGGGACCAAATATCTTCCAAGAAGCAACTTCAGGGAAGAAGTCTGGTCCATGTGTTGAGAGGTGCAGTTCATCACAGTGGTGAAAGCATGGTGAAGACCAGAGCAACTTACAGCCCTGATGGTGGGAGCTTGAGGCTGCTTGTCCATCTCTTATGGTGTGAAGAAACAGAGGGCTGGGGCTGGAACTGGATCAGGCTATAACCCGGAAGTCCTGTTCTGTGGTTCTGTTTACCAGCAAGGTCCCGTGTCCAAAAGTTTAAGTAACCTTCCAAAAACAACGCCATCAGAAGGAGACCAGTTATCTGATCAAACACATGAGCCTATGGGAGTGATGGCCATTTTATATCCAAATGTAGCAATTTGTTTAGAAATAACTCCCTTAGAATGCCTAAGCAAGCAAGCTTAGAGAATAGAGGTGAGGGTGACCCTTGACCCCCTCAGACATCATTCTGTCTCTTCTTTGACTCATCTTACTTTTCTCTCTCTCGCCTGCTGTGAACTCTTCTCTGTAAACAATTAGTATTCTTAATGCCTTATGTTTCAGAGCAAAATCTAAATTATCCAACAGTATGAAATTGTCTTTTCTTTTGTGTATGGATTTGTTCTACTGCACACACACACACACACACACACACACACACACACACACACACAAATCATACGCATGCTTGCTACACATGGAAGTCAGAAGAGGGTTCCCTTGATGGGTGATTGGTGATTGTGAACCGCCATTGTTGGGAACTGAAGAGGATCCTCTGAAGAGCACTCACTCCTCTCAGCCACCAAGCCATCTCTCCAGCCTATAATTTTTTTTAAAAGAAGCTTTTGGAGGGCCATCGAACACTTAAGTTGAAAGGATACTGGAGAAGATAAATTATGACCCTACAAACCTGACTCCCTACAAAGGATCCCAGTGTCTTGATTAATCATGCTTACTCTCTTAGCACATGCTACCCAAATAGTAGAAAAGCGATGTTTATAAAAACCCATGTTCACACAAAAATGGAGAAGGTGAGTTTGCTTAAGTTCCACCTTAGACAAGCCAGTCCTAAAGCTGTCCTCGATAAATGAGATAAATTATATTTTAAGGTAACACTTTTTATTTGGAGACAGCATCTTACTATATAGGATTGGCTGGCCCTGGAACTTACTGTGTAGACCAGTCTGGTCCCAGACTCTCAGAAATTCCTCTGCTTCCCAAACACTGTGGTTAAATATGTGTGCCACAATGCTTGGCTTTAAAGACCCGTCCTCCAGGACCTGGCAGAGGGCCAAGGAACTAACTAGCTAAGGCTCTAACAGTCTTTAGACAAGAACTATATACACAAGGATGAACAGCCAAGCCCCCTCACACACTGGTAAGGGAAATACTGATACGTTCTTTCCTGTTGCCTGAGTCCCCTGGAGGGGTGGAGTCCTGTCCACAGACAGTGGTAGCTTCCTCCAGAGAAAACCACTCTTTTTTTTCTTTTACTGGATTTTTTAAATTTTTCATTTTAAATGTTATCCCCCTTTCTGGTTTCCCCTCCAGAAACCTGCTATCCCATTCCCCATCCCCTGCTTCTATGAGGGTGTTCCCTCACCCATCTACCCACTCCCTCCCACTTCCCTGCCCTGACTTTCCCCTACACTGGGGCATCTAGCCTTGACAGGACCAAGGGCCTCTTTTCTCATTGATGCTCAACAAGGCCATCCTCTGCTACATATGCAGCTGGGGAAGGTCTATCCTTGTGTTCTTTTAGGATGGTGGTTTAGTTGCTGGGAGGTCTGGGGGGAGGGTCTGGTTGGTTGATATTGTTATTCTTCTTATGGGGTTGCAAACTCCTTCAGCTACTTTAGTCCTTTCTCTAACTCCTCCATTGGGGAACCCATTCTCGTTCAATGGTTGGCTGCGAGCATCTGCTTCTGTATTTGTCAAGCTATGGCAGAGCCTCTCAGGAGACAGCTAAATCAGGCTCCTGTCAGCATGCACTTCTTGGCATCAGCAATATTGTCTGGGTCTGATGTCTGTATATAGGATGGATCCCCAGGTGGGGCAGTCTCTGAATGGCCTTTCCTTCAGTCTCTGCTCCACATGTGTTTATATTTCCTCCTGTGGGTATTTTTGTTCCCCCTTCTAAGAAGGTCTGAAGCATCCACACTTTGATCTTCCTTCTTCTTGAGCTTCATGTGGTTTATGAATTGTATCAGGTATTCCAAGCTTTTGGGCTAATACGTGCTTATGCACATGAGTGCATACCATGTGTGTTCTCTTGTGATTGGGTTACCTCACTCAGGATGATATTTTCAAGTCCTATATGTTTGCCTAAGAATTTCATGAAGTCATTGTGTTTAATAGCTGAGTAGTTCTCCATTGCATAAATGTACCACATTTTCTGTATCCATTCCTCTGTTGAGGAACATCTGTTTGTTTTTTCCCCCAGCTTCTGGATATTATAAATAAGGCTGCTGTGAATATAGTGGAGCATGTGTTCTTGTTATATGTTGGAGGATCTTTTGGGTGTATGCCCAGGAGTGTTATAGCTGGGTCATCAGATATACTATGTCCAATTTTCTGTGGAACTGTCACACTGATTTCCAAAGTGGTTGTATCAGCTCCCAATTCCATGAACAATGGAGGAATGTTCCTATTTCTCCACATCCTCACCAGCATGTCACCTGAGTTTTTGGTCTTAGCCATTCTGACTGGTGTGAGATGGGATCTCAGAATTGTTTTGATTTTCATTTCCCTGATGACTAAGGATGTTGAACATTTCTTTAGGTGCTTCTCAGCCATCCAACATTCCTAAGCTGTGAATTCTTTGTTTAGCTCTGTACCCTATTTTTTAAAAGGGTTATTTGGTTCTCTGGAGTATAATTTCTTGAGTTACTTGTATATATTGATATTAGCCCTCTTTTATTGTTAAAGATTTATTTATTTATTTCATGTATGTGAGTACACTGTCGCTGACTTCAGACACTCCAGAAGAGGGCATCAGATCTCATCACAGATGGCTGTGAGCCACCATGTGGTTGCTGGGAATTGAACTCAGGACCTCTGAAAGAGCAGTCAGTGCTCTTAACCACTGAGCCATCTCTCCAGTCCAGCAGTCAATGTTTGTAACCCCCGAGCTATCTCTTCACCCCCCGGATATTAGCCCTCTATTGGCTGTAGGATTGGAAAAGATCTTTTCCCAATCTGTTGGTGACCGTTTTGTCCTATTGACAGTGTCCTTTTCCTTACAGAAGTTTTTCAATTTTATGAGGTTCCATTTGTCGATTCCTGACCTTAGAGCATAAGGTATTAGTGTTCTGTTCAGGAATTTTCTCCCTGTGCCCATATGTTTGAGGCACTTCTATTAGTTTCAGAATATCTGGTTTTATGTGGTGGTCCAAGATCTACTTGGACGTGATCTTTGTTCAAGGTAATAAGAATGGATCTATTTGCATTCTTCTACATGCTGACCTCCAGTTAAACCAGCACCATTTGTTGAAAATGCTATTTTTTCCATTGGATGGTTTTAGCTCCTTTGTCAAAGATCAAGTGACTATAGGTGTGTGGGTTCATTTCTTGGTCTTCAATTCTATCCCATTGATCTACCTACCTGTCTCTGTACCAATATACTACAGTTTTTATCACTATTGCTCTGTTATACAGCTTGAGGTTAGGGATGGTGGTTTCCCAGAAGTTCTTTTATTGTTGAAAATAGTTTTCACTATCCTGGGATTTTTGTTATTCCAAATAAATCTGCCAATTGCTCTTTCTAACTCTGTGAAGAATTGACTTAGAATTTTGATGGGGATTGAATCTATCGATTGCTTTCGGCACAATGGCCATTTTTACTATATTAATCCTGCCAATCCATGAGCATGGGAGGTCTTTCTATCTTCTAAGATATTTGATTTCTTTCTTCAGAGACCTGGTTCTTTTTTTTTTTTTTTTTTTTTTTTTTTTTTTTTTTTGGTTCTTTTTTCCGGAGCTGGGGACCGAACCCAGGGCCTTGCGCTTCCTAGGTAAGCGCTCTACCACTGAGCTAAATCCCCAGCCAAGAGACCTGGTTCTTGTCATACAGATCTTTTACTTGTTTGGTTAGAGTCACACCAAGATATTTTATATTATTTGTGACTATTGTGAAAGGTGTTATTTCCCTAATTTCTTTCTCAGCCCGTTTATCCTTTGAGTAGAGAAAGACTACTGATTTGTTTGAGTTAATTTTATAGTCAGCCACTTAGCTGAAGTTATCAGCGGTCAGAGTTTCCTGGTGGAATTTTTGGGGTCACTTAAGTATACTATCAAATCATCTTCAAATAGTGATATTTTG
This sequence comes from Rattus norvegicus, assembly GCF_021556685.1. NCBI lineage: Eukaryota > Metazoa > Chordata > Mammalia > Rodentia > Muridae > Rattus > Rattus norvegicus. The sequence goes on along the minus strand of NC_141539.1, from coordinate 123,947,521 downwards.
ACTTCTTCATTTCCAATTTGTATCCCTTTGACCTCTTTTTGTTGTCTAATTGCTTTGGCCAGGACTTTAAGTACATTGAATAGGTAGGGAGAGAGTGGGCAGCCTTGTCTAATCCTGATTTTAGTGGGATTTCTTCAAGTTTGTCTCCATTTAGCTTGATGTTGGCTACTGGTTTGCTGTATATGGCTTTTACTATGTTTAGGTATGGGGTTTGAATTCCTGATCTTTCCAAGACTTTTATCTTGAAAGGGTGTTGAAATTTGTCAAATGTTTTCTCAGCATCTAATGAGATGATCATGTGGTTTTTTTCTTTAAGTTTGTTTATATAGTGGATTACATTGATGGAATTCTGTATATTGAACCATACCTGCATCCCTGGGATGAAGCCTACCTGATCATGATGGATGATAGTTTTGATGTGTTCTTGGATTCAGTTATGGACAGATCATGAAAACAGAAACTAAACAGAGACACAGTGAAACTATCAGAAGTTATGAACCAAATGGATTTAACAGATATCTATAGAACATTTCATCCTAAAACAAAAGAAATTACCTTCTTCTCAGCACCTTCTCCAAAACTGACCCTATAATTGATCACAATAAAGGCCTCAACAGACACAGAAGATAGAAATAATCCCATGCATCCTATCAGATCACCATGGACTAAGATTGGTCTTCAATAACAACAAAAGCAACAGAAAGTCCATATACACGTGGAAGCTTAACAATGTTCTACTCAATGATAACTTAGTCAAGGAAGAAATAAATAAATTAAAGACTTTTTAGAATTTATTGAAAATGAAGGCACAACAAACACAAACTTATGGGACACAATGAAAGCTGTGCTAAGAGGAAAACTCATAGCTCTGAGTGCCTCCAAAAGGAAACTGGAGAAAGCATACATAAGCACCTTGACAGCACACCTAAAAGCTCTAGAACAAAAAGAAGCAAATACACCCAGAAGGAGTAGAAGGCAGGAAATAATCAAACTCAGAGCTGAAATCAACCAAGTAGAAACAAAAAGAACTATACAAAGAATCAACAAAACCAGGAGCTGGCTCTTTGAGAAAATCAACAAGATAGATAAACCCTTAGCCAGACTAACCTGAGGGCAGAGAGACAGTATCCAAATTAACAAAATTAGAAGTGAAAAGGGAGACATAACAACAGAAATGGAAGAAATAAAAAGAATCATCAGATCTTACTACAAAAGCCTATAGTCAACAAAACTGGAAAATCTGAATGAAATGGGCAATTTTCTAGACAGATACCAGGTCAAATATCAGATCAAGCTCAGATAAATCATCTAAACAGTCCCATAACTCCTAAAGAAATAGAAGCGGTTATCAAAAGTTTCCTAACCAAAAAATAGCCCAGGACCAGATGGCTTTAGTGCAGAATTCCATCAGACCTTTATAGAAGACCTAATACTAGCATTCTCCAAACTATTCCACAAAATAGAAACAGAAGGAACCCTACCCAATTCCTTCTGTGAAGCCACAATTACACTTACACCTAAACCACATAAAGACCCAAAGAAAGAGAACTTCAGACCAACTTCCCGGTGAATATCAATAAGATTCTCACAAACAGAAAATCTCTGTTTTGGATTCCTTCTCTTCTCTGTCTCACTTCTGTACCCTGGTGGATGCTTCATGAGATTACTTTCCACATAACTTATTGCACTTGAGTCTTTAATCAGGGTCTGTGTCAGGAGAGTGAAACTGACAGCCAAGCTCTCTGTAAACCAGATCTGTGCTGCCCCTTCTGCCAGTCTCACAGGGGAAATGCTGTTTTACAGGTGAAGAAACCGCATCCTTCCCGAAGCTCACACACCAAGAGCAGCAGAGCCTGTCTCAAAGTAAGTTGATTCCTGCCTAGGCTTGATGGCTGTTCTTTGCCCCTTGCTACTTGACAGGATCTCTGTGGGAATCCAGATCCTGATGATCCTGTTCAAAACAGCTAAAAGCTCGGAGGTGACCGAAGAGCATGTAAATGAACCAGAGAGAATCCCATCATGTTCTGCGGGGAGCATGAGTGGAAACCATGTGCCTAGTGCATAGTTACTACTGAAGTAACACGTGGCAGTTTTTAGTTTATGGAAGTCATTGATGTTGTTTTTCCTAGCCTTTTTAAAAAAGTAATAAACAGATAGGTAAATAAGTAAATAATAAATGAATAAATAAATAAACAGAAAAGGAGCTTTTATTTCTGACCGTATTTTTCCAGGGTGAAATAATTGTTTCTCACTTTAAGGCAAGTGGCAGTTCTTTTAGGTTAAGGTAAAGGAATTATCTTAAGGGAGGGAGAGAAACTGGACTATGTTTTCTCAGAGAATAATGCTATGTCAGAGAATAATGCATGCTGTTCTTTGAGCTTGTTGGACTGGAGAGATGACTCTGTGGTTAAGGGCACTTGCTGCTCCTGCACAGGATCTGAGTTTTGTTTCCAGTGCCCAAGTCAGACAGAACACAACTGCATGTAAGGGATTGGAAGCTCTCTTCTGGCCTTCACAGGCATCTATATTCTCTCTCTCTCTCTCTCTCTCTCTCTCTCTCTCTCTCTCTCTCTCTCTCTCTCTGTCACACACACACACACACACACACACTCACACACACACAATTTTGGAGGAGTGGACATTGGTTTTGGGAGGACACTGTCAGTACTAAGGTGTGGGTGCCATCTGTGGCACATGATGAAGTGGCATGGGCTGAGAAACAAGAGCTTTAGAGTGTCTGTTGCCCTGGCAACAGGGGCCATGAAAAACACATTTACTGTTCATATTTACATTTTTTATTATGAGGTGACCTTCAGGTTCTTTTAACAGTTGGCTGAGTACAGGAAAGGTGTTGGTCGTGAGCACTTACTGTTTGTCTGAGTGGTGTCTTTTCCCTCTGCCTCCCATGTAAAATTAATCTCTGATCCTTTAGATGATATGGGCTCCCCATTCCGTCCTTCCCAGGCCATCTCTTTTCCTACACACTGATTATCACAGGAAGGAACAGAGACTTCTTGGTAGAGCAGAGCACTCCCAGTCATCTGGCTGAGTGAGAGGTGCATTTAGGACCCTAGAGATCAGCATCCCACTTCCCCAGAGTATCCACATCCTTCTTGGCACTTAATGGCTACTTCCTGAATTTTTTCTTCTTTATAACTAGGAGCTATGAGTCCTGGGCTACTGACAGCTATCTTGCTCTGTGTGGGAAAGAAGGAGGGGAAGGAGAGGGAGAATGAGGAAGAGGACGAGGATGTAGAGGAAGAGGAGGAGACAGCTTTAAAGACATTATTTTACCCCTCCCCAAATATACCTCTGGCTGAGTGAGTTATGCCTCTTTTCCTGCCAGTTTTATGAGCTAGTATATTTATTGCTGCCACTGGCAATAAGAGTCCCGAGAAAGCATTAAATATATAGGTAGTATGTCATGCTCTAAGACATCTTTTAATAGCATCATGTCTAGTGTAAATTCTCATGTTGTTGTAAAAGCTAGCTGTTAGAGGTGGACATTCACTGGCTGCTTTGTTACATCCCAGAACATCGTTCCTCTCATTTAAGGTTTTGTTACTAAGGAAGCTGAGGAGGAGGGCTACCCTGTAGGAGGACCAGCAGTCTCAATTAACCTGGATCCCTGAGATCTCTCAGACACTGGATCACCAACCAGGCAGCATACACCAGCTGATGTGAGGCCTCCAACACACATACAGCAGAGGACTCCTAGGTCTGGGTTCAGTCAGAGAAGATGCACCTAACCCTCAAGAGACAGGAGGCCCCAGGGAGTTCAGAGGTCTGGTGGGGTGGGTGGGGTGGGGACATCCTTGTGGATACCGGGGTGGGGGTTGGGGAGAGAAGGTATGGGATGTGGAATAGTTGGAAGGTGGACTGGGAGGAGAATAAAATCTGGAGTACAAAAATAAATTAACAAATGAATAAATAAACAAACAAACAAATAAATAATAAAGACACCATTGCTTGGTCACAGCATCAAATGACTTTTGAGTCTCACCTGTAAGAAAATGGGCCTCTTTGCAATTCTCTGAGTTCTCGCTGCAAGAAGGGACAAGCCTAGATTTGGAATTAATACATCTTCAAGGCCTCTTATCTCCCTTGTTAGTAAAGCTCCAAGCTCAGGCTCGGGCAGATAGGATTTCAGAGGATAATTTAATTTTTGTTGCGCCTCTTTAGGACAATTACCACTTTTCCCTTGATTAATTTTGAAACATAATTCCTTTAAAAATTTTAGTGAGCTTGAGCATCTTGGGGGCATAGCTCCATGGTAGTATGTACACTTAGGGAGTGCCTTAGTCAGTGTTATATTGCCGGGAAGAGACACCATGACCATGGCAACTCTTATAAAGGAAAACAGTTCATTGGAACTGGCTTACAGTTCAGTGGTTTAATCCATTATCATCAAGGCAGGAAGCATGGCAGCAGACACAGTGCTCCAGAGGAAACAGAGAGTTCTACATCCAGAACCCCAGAGACAGGCAGAGAGAGAGAGAGAGAGAGAGAGAGAGAGAGAGAGAGAGAGAGAGAGACTGGGTCTGGCTTGAGCATCTTTGAAACCACGAAGCCCAGTGACACCCTTCCTCCAACAAGGCCACAAGTGCCACTTCCTGTGAGCCTATGGGGGCCATTTTCATTCAAACCACCACAAGTTCAGAGGCACTTGGAGAGAGAATTTGCTTTCATGCACCCCTCTCTCTTCCTGTGCTTGTCTGCCCTGGTGCTAAGGTGAGGAGAAAAAATAAAGGCCTGGCTCCTTGCTTGCCTCATTTCCTCTTGGGTAGTTGATGCTGTTCTTGTTTATGTGTTTAGTGTAAACGAGTAATGCTACGGCATACTCTTTTTTGCACGGTACTGACAGGCATGGCAATGTTCTAAGGAGACATCTGAGCCCGCCTCCCCCTCCCAGCGCACTGCGGCCTTTGACTACCAGTCTATTGAAACAAAGTATCCCATGGACTTGGTGTATCTTCCATCAATCTCATGCTGGGAGAAGGAAAAGGCTGAAGCCTGGTGCTAGCCAGAGAGGGAACTTATTTCCCTGAAAGAGACTTAGCATAGTGCTCGCAGTTTGTTGGACACCTTGTAGCAGTGGATGGACCCAGCCAGTTATGAGTGGGACCACACCCTGAGGGGGGACTTGCTAAGCTATACAGACTTCTGGTCTTCTTCTTAAACCCATCCCTTATGTCAGGACCCTGAAGATACAGACCTGGAAGCTCACCATATCTCTTTGTCCCCTTTCCAATGTGGCTACATTGAATAAATCTCCCTTTTCTGAATTCACTGTTAATTTGGCTCTTTTAATAACTGGCTGACTAAGGATAAATGGGTAAGTCTGGCTTATTATGGTTGCCAGACCACAGGCTCTGATCCTAATAACTCTGGTAACAGGGTAGCAGTTCCACCCCAAGCAACCTCTCTAGTCACAATGTTATAAGACTTGGCTCCAAAATGAAGCACATCTGGCACCATTGTCCCCACTGCTGCAATGCACTTGCCCTTCGACCCCTTCTGTTCTGGTCCCTGGCTATACTGGAGGCCATAGACCTGCATGTATGTGGACCTTGTCCATGCTTCTCGGCAACTGGGATTGGAAGAGGGTGTACAAAAGGAGAAAACTTCTGGCTGAGCACCCCCCAACCATGCCTTGTCTCTTTATAATGTTTCCCCTTCTGCCTGGATCATCATGGGGGTAGATAGGCAGATGATGAACTTACTAATATAAACATGTAATCAGAGTGGAACCAGAAGCCCCCTTCTCTAGGCACCCACAAACCCACCAATGGATGATTCCTTGGGGGAGGGAGAGGGAGAGAGAGAGAGAGAGAGAGAGAGAGAGAGAGAGAGAGAGAGAAGAGAAGAGAATGAATAAATTTTACTAGTAAGAAATATCTCCATCAAAAGTCAACACCTTCCCTTTTCTTTACTCAATTTCATGTCTTCTTGCCATAGGCTCAATAAATGGCCAACCAAAGATGAGTATTTAAACAAAAACCAACCTTTTCTAAACAACTGAGGATATTGCTTTTCATTTATATGGAAAGGACAGAGGTTCTCTGAGAACTCAAGGAGATCATTACTTGCTCTGGGTACCTGTTTCCCTCAGCTGCTTAATAACAGCATTCCTAATTCTCTGCTAAGCTTGACAGACTGAAAATTACACTTCTCATTCTCCTTTGCTTCTAGGATAAATACACACAGAACAGAGCCCGGGTTAATGCATAAAATAATGGAGCTGTATACAATACCAGAGACGTGTCCTTTATAAAAGGGATGAATCTGCCCTCTTTCTCCTGTCTGGAATATAGTTTCAATGGTAGGGCTTAGAGCATATCTCAAACATAAGAGGCTAAAATTCAATACAGTAAAAGCTAAAGAGAGTCTGAGTCCCTGATATTATGGTGTTTTAAATCAATTAGGAAGTCTCCTAGTTTTTGACTTTTGTAAGAAATAGCTAGACATTTGGGTTTTTCCATTACTCAAAGTTATACACAATTCTTGTCAAGCTTTTTGTGTTGTTCAGACTACAGCACTGAAGTAGGTCTTCCTGTACATTAAATATATGGACCACTTGGAGTTCTAAACTGATATAATATACCTACCTAGATTAGGCTGAAAATTTAATATTTTTATTCTTAGCCTTTGGCATTTTCATTAGGGATGGAATGATATATGTCTTGATCTCTGGACCAAAGCAGTGTTCACATTTAATAGACAATTATATTCTTTGATCTTTGAGTTATCTAGAACACTTACTCTAATAATGTTTGGGTTTTAGGAATCGTGTGGAGGAGTAGTGGGACTGGTTTCCTTGGGCAGTAATGATCTTTGCTGGAGTTTAACTTGACCACAGCATTCTTCTGGGCCCCAGTTTCCTAACTTTTAAAATGAAAAAGTTATGTCCAATAAGATGTGATTTTAGTTCCTTTAGATCCATGAAAAATGTGGTTTTATTTAAAGCTCAGCCTTTCATAGTATTCTGACAAAGTCCCGGGCTCTAAAACATTGGAGTTATTTTAGAGCATGAGCCGAGGCTGCTGTATGGAAGCTGGTAGGTTTAGTGTTGGTGAGTTCACTGATATTTTATTCTTAGACTATTACTCATGGTCTTAAAGCACATTCAAACACCCACATGGTGTAGACTGTGATTTATTGAAGAGTTTAAGGTGATGGAGTAAAACACTCTATTTGGCGCTCCTTTTGAGCAGGTACTGGAGGGGTCATCTTGCCTCATACTTTTGTTGCTCTCTTTTATCTGATGCCAATATCACTGCCGTTAAAATGATTATTTACAAAATCCTCATATCTTAGTATCCTTTAGTGACTTTAGTTTAAAACAGAAATTACACAAGCCTGAAGGGCTGGCCATAAACCATATTGACATGAACCCATTAGGATAATAGGCACTAAGTCACTGACATTGCTACCAGCAGAAGGCAGTGCCCAGATAATTCAACTTGCTGATAACAGGGCTAATTAAGCAAAGGCTGGGGGATGGGTCAGTTGGTAAAATACTTTATAAAGGGGAAATTGTCTGAATATATAGCTCACCAAAGGATACATAAAAATGGCACACTTGTACTGGGTAGAGTTAGAAATCAGAACAATAGCTTCATAATGAGGAAATCTTGAAGACAAAAAATTAGCCCAGGGTTCTGGGAATGTAGCTTACTTAGCATGCACAAAATTCTTGTTTTAATTCCTTAAACACATAAACCAGGAGTCCTGGGTGGAGTCAAGAGAATTAGAAGTCTTGGATGGCCTGAAACTCACTATGTATACATATATGCATATGTATACATATGTTGTTATATGTACACATATATACAACAAGGTGTGGCCTTGTTGGAGGAAGTGTGTCATTGTGGGGGTGGACTTTTGAGACCATTCTCCTAGCTGTCTAGAAGTCAGTCTTTTCCTAGCGGTCTTCAGATCAGGATGTAGATGTTGAAGTCTTATCTCCTTCAGTGCCATGCTTGTCTGGAAGTCACCATGTTCCTGCCTTGATGATAATGAACTGAATCTCTGAACCTGTATGCCAGCCCCAATGAAATGTTGTCCTTTATAAGACTTGCCTTGGTCATGGTGTGTTCACAGCAGTAGTACCCTAACAGAAGTTGGTACCAGGAATGGGATATTGCTGTGATAGGCCTGACCATTCAGAGGAATGTGGATTTTGGAACTTAGGATTTAGAGAGCAGTGGAACACTTTAGGTGGGGCTTAGTGGGCCATCCTAGTAAAAATATGGAAGGCATTGGTGCTAAGGATTATATGAGCTGTGGCAGCCTGGCTCTAGAGATTTCAAAGGAAAGGAATTTTTGAATGTGGCCTAGTGACTGTTCTTATGGAGTTTTGATGAAGAGTATTTTTGCTTTTTGCACTTGTCTGAAGAGTCTGCCTGAGGCTAAGTGGAAGAGACTCAGATTAATTGCATTGACAAAGGAAGTTTCAGAAATGCCCAGCATAGACTTTGTCCTTTGGTTTACTCTAATGAAGAACATTTTGATCAGGCATAGCAAAGGAAAAATATAAAATACATGGTTCAGGTTTACCGGAAGTCCCACACCCACGGATCCCGGCCCGCAGCAGCTCTCTGCTCCCAGACCCGGTGAGAGAGAGACCCAACCGCCTGGTCAGGTGGGCACTCCTGAGGCTGCAGAGCGGAAGAGACCACCAACTCTGCTCACCCCTGCCCACATCCCTGGCCCAAGAGGAAACTGTATAAGGCCTCTGGGCTCCCGTGGGGGAGGGCCCAGGAGCGGCAGGACCCTTGCCTGAGACACCGCCGGAACCTGAAAGAAACAGACCGGATAAACAGTTCTCTGCACCCAAATCCCGTGGGAGGGAGAGCTAAACCTTCAGAGAGGCAGACAAGCCTGGGAAACCAGAAAAGACTGTTCCCTGCACACACATCTCGGACGCCAGAGGAAAAAGCCAAAGACCATCTGGAACCCTGGTGCACTGAAGCTCCCGGAAGGGGCGGCACAGGTCTTCCTGGTTGCTGCCGCTACAGAGAGCCCGTGGGCAGCACCCCACGAGCGAACTTGAGCCTCAGGACCACAGGTAAGACCAAATTTTCTGCTGCAAGAAAGCTGCCTGGTGAACTCAAGACACAGGCCCACAGGAACAGCTGAAGACCTGTAGAGAGGAAAAACTACACGCCCGAAAGCAGAACACTCTGTCCCCATAACTGACTGAAAGAGAGGAAAACAGGTCTACAGCACTCCTGACACACAGGCTTATAGGACAGTCTAGCCACTGTCAGAAATAGCAGAACAAAGTAACACTAGAGATAATCTGATAGCGAGAGGCAAGCGCAGGAACCCAAGCAACAGAAACCAAGACTACATGGCACCATCAGAGCCCAATTCTCCCATCAAAACAAACATGGAATATCCAAACACAGCAGAAAAGCAAGATCTATTTTCAAAATCATATTTGATCATGATGCTGGAGGACTTCAAGAAAGACATGAAGAACTCCCTTAGAGAACAAGTAGAAGCCTACAGAGAGGAATCGCAAAAATGCCTGAAAGAATCGCAAAAATCCCTGAAAGAATTCCAGGAAAACATAAATAAACAAGTAGAAGCCCATAGAGAGGAGACACAAAAATCCCTGAAAGAATTCCAGGAAAACATAAATAAACAAGTAGAAGCCCATAGAGAGGAGACACAAAAATCCCTGAAAGAATTCCAGGAAAACACAATCAAACAGTTGAAGGAATTAAGAATGGAAATAGAAGCAATCAAGAAAGAACACATGGAAACAACCCTGGATATAGAAAACCAAAAGAAGAGACAAGGAGCTGTAGATACAAGCTTCACCAACAGAATACAAGAGATGGAAGAGAGAATCTCAGGAGCAGAAGATTCCATAGAAATCATTGACTCAACTGTCAAAGATAATGTAAAGCGGAAAAAGCTACTGGTCCAAAACATACAGGAAATCCAGGACTCAATGAGAAGATCAAACCTAAGGATAATAGGTATAGAAGAGAGTGAAGACTCCCAGCTCAAAGGACCAGTAAATATCTTCAACAAAATCATAGAAGAAAACTTCCCTAACCTAAAAAAAGAGATACCCATAGACATACAAGAAGCCTACAGAACTCCAAATAGATTGGACCAGAAAAGAAACACCTCCCGTCACATAATTGTCAAAACACCAAACGCACAAAATAAAGAAAGAATATTAAAAGCAGTAAGGGAAAAAGGTCAAGTAACATATAAAGGGAGACCTATCAGAATCACACCAGACTTCTCGCCAGAAACTATGAAGGCCAGAAGACCCTGGACTGATGTCATACAGACCCTAAGAGAACACAAATGCCAGCCCAGGTTACTGTATCCAGCAAAACTCTCAATTAACATAGATGGAGAAACCAAGATATTCCATGACAAAACCAAATTTGCACAATATCTTTCTACAAATCCAGCACTACAAAGGATAATAAATGGTAAAGCCCAACATAAGGAGGCAAGCTATACCCTAGAAGAAGCAAGAAACTAATCGTCTTGGCAACAAAACAAAGAGAATGAAAGCACACAAACATAACCTCACATCCAAATATGAATATAAAGGGAAGCAATAATCACTATTCCTTAATATCTCTCAATATCAATGGCCTCAACTCCCCAATAAAAAGACATAGATTAACAAACTGGATACGCAACGAGGACCCTGCATTCTGCTGCCTACAGGAAACACACCTCAGAGACAAAGACAGACACTACCTCCGAGTGAAAGGCTGGAAAACAACTTTCCAAGCAAATGGTCAGAAGAAGCAAGCTGGAGTAGCCATTCTAATATCAAATAAAATCAATTTCCAACTAAAAGTCATCAAAAAAGATAAGGAAGGACACTTCATATTCATCAAAGGAAAAATCCACCAAGATGAACTCTCAATCCTAAATATCTATGCCCCAAATACAAGGGCACCTACATACGTAAAAGAAACCTTACTAAAGCTCAAAACACACATTGCACCTCACACAATAATAGTGGGAGATTTCAACACCCCACTCTCATCAATGGACAGATCATGGAAACAGAAATTAAACAGTGATGTCGACAGACTAAGAGAAGTCATGAGCCAAATGGACTTAACGGATATTTATAGAACATTCTATCCTAAAGCAAAAGGATATACCTTCTTCTCAGCTCCTCATGGTACTTTCTCCAAAATTGACCATATAATTGGTCAAAAAACGGGCCTCAACAGGTACAGAAAGATAGAAATCATCCCATGCGTGCTATCGGACCACCACGGCCTAAAACTGGTCTTCAATAACAATAAGGGAAGAATGCCCACATATACGTGGAAATTGAACAATGCTCTACTCAATGATAACCTGGTCAAGGAAGAAATAAAGAAAGAAATTAAAAACTTTTTAGAATTTAATGAAAATGAAGATACAACATACCCAAACTTATGGGACACAATGAAAGCTGTGCTAAGAGGAAAACTCATAGCGCTGAGTGCCTGCAGAAAGAAACAGGAAAGAGCATATGTCAGCAGCTTGACAGCACACCTAAAAGCTCTAGAACAAAAAGAAGCAAATACACCCAGGAGGAGTAGAAGGCAGGAAATAATCAAACTCAGAGCTGAAATCAACCAAGTAGAAACAAAAAGGACCATAGAAAGAATCAACAGAACCAAAAGTTGGTTCTTTGAGAAAATCAACAAGATAGATAAACCCTTAGCCAGACTAACGAGAGGACACAGAGAGTGCGTCCAAATTAACAAAATCAGAAATGAAAAGGGAGACATAACTACAGATTCAGAGGAAATTCAAAAAATCATCAGATCTTACTATAAAAACCTATATTCAACAAAATTTGAAAATCTTCAGGAAATGGACAATTTCCTAGACAGATACCAGGTATCGAAGTTAAATCAGGAACAGATAAACCAGTTAAACAACCCCATAACTCCTAAGGAAATAGAAGCAGTCATTAAAGGTCTCCCAACCAAAAAGAGCCCAGGTCCAGACGGGTTTAGTGCAGAATTCTATCAAACCTTCATAGAAGACCTCATACCAATATTATCCAAACTATTCCACAAAATTGAAACAGATGGAACACTACCGAATTCCTTCTACGAAGCCACAATTACTCTTATACCTAAACCACACAAAGACCCAACAAAGAAAGAGAACTTCAGACCAATTTCCCTTATGAATATCGACGCAAAAATACTCAATAAAATTCTGGCAAACCGAATCCAAGAGCACATCAAAACAATCATCCACCATGATCAAGTAGGCTTCATCCCAGGCATGCAGGGATGGTTTAATATACGGAAAACCATCAACGTGATCCATTATATAAACAAACTGAAAGAACAGAACCACATGATCATTTCATTAGATGCTGAGAAAGCATTTGACAAAATTCAACACCCCTTCATGATAAAAGTCCTGGAAAGAATAGGAATTCAAGGCCCATACCTAAACATAGTAAAAGCCATATACAGCAAACCAGTTGCTAACATTAAACTAAATGGAGAGAAACTTGAAGCAATCCCACTAAAATCAGGGACTAGACAAGGCTGCCCACTCTCTCCCTACTTATTCAATATAGTTCTTGAAGTTCTAGCCAGAGCAATCAGACAACAAAAGGATGTCAAGGGGATACAGATCGGAAAAGAAGAGGTCAAAATATCACTATTTGCAGATGACATGATAGTATATTTAAGTGATCCCAAAAGTTCCACCAGAGAACTACTAAAGCTGATAAACAACTTCAGCAAAGTGGCTGGGTATAAAATTAACTCAAATAAATCAGTTGCCTTCCTCTATACAAAAGAGAAACAAGCCGAGAAAGAAATTAGGGAAACGACACCCTTCATAATAGACCCAAATAATATAAAGTACCTCGGTGTGACTTTAATCAAGCAAGTAAAAGATCTGTACAATAAGAACTTCAAGACACTGAGGAAAGAAATTGAAGAAGACCTCAGAAGATGGAAAGATCTCCCATGCTCATGGATTGGCAGGATTAATATAGTAAAAATGGCCATTTTACCAAAAGCAATCTACAGATTCAATGCAATCCCCATCAAAATACCAATCCAATTCTTCAAAGAGTTAGACAGAACAATTTGCAAATTCATCTGGAATAACAAAAAACCCAGGATAGCTAAAGCTATCCTCAACAATAAAAGGACTTCAGGGCGAATCACTATCCCTGAACTCAAGCAGTATTACAGAGCAATAGTGATAAAAACTGCATGGTATTGGTACAGAGACAGACAGATAGACCAATGGAATAGAATTGAAGACCCAGAAATGAACCCACACACCTATGGTCACTTGATTTTTGACAAAGGAGCCAAAACCATCCAATGGAAAAAAGATAGCATTTTCAGCAAATGGTGCTGGTTCAACTGGAGGGCAACATGTAGAAGAATGCAGATCGATCCATGCTTATCACCCTGTACAAAGCTTAAGTCCAAGTGGATCAAGGACCTCCACATCAAACCAGACACACTCAAATTAATAGAAGAAAAACTAGGGAAGCATCTGGAACACATAGGCACTGGAAAAAATTTCCTGAACAAAACACCAATGGCTTATGCTCTAAGATCAAGAATCAACAAATGGGATCTCATAAAACTGCAAAGCTTCTGTAAGGCAAAGGACACTGTGGTTAGGACAAAACGGCAACCCACAGATTGGGAAAAGATCTTTACCAATCCTACAACAGATAGAGGTCTTATATCTAAAGTATACAAAGAACTCAAGAAGTTAGACTGCAGGGAGACAAATAACCCTATTAAAAAATGGGGTTCAGAGCTAAACAAACAATTCACAGCTGAGGAATGCCGAATGGCTGAGAAACACCTAAAGAAATGTTCAACATCTTTAGTCATAAGGGAAATGCATATCAAAACAACCCTGAGATTTCACCTCACACCAGTGAGAATGGCTAAGATCAAAAACTCAGGTGACAGCAGATGCTGGCGAGGATGTGGAGAAAGAGGAACACTCCTCCATTGTTGGTGGGATTGCAGACTGGTAAAACCATTCTGGAAATCAGTCTGGAGGTTCCTCAGAAAATTGGACATTGAACTGCCTGAGGATCCAGCTATACCTCTCTTGGGCATATACCCAAAAGATGCCTCAACATATAAAAGAGACACGTGCTCCACTATGTTCATCGCAGCCTTATTTATAATAGCCAGAAGCTGGAAAGAACCCAGATGCCCTTCAACAGAGGAATGGATACAGAAAATGTGGTACATCTACACAATGGAATATTACTCAGCTATCAAAAACAATGACTTTATGAAATTCGTAGGCAAATGGTCGGAACTGGAAAATATCATCCTGAGTGAGGTAACCCAATCACAGAAAAACACACATGGTATGCACTCATTGATAAGTGGCTATTAGCCCAAATGCTTGAATTACCCTAGATGCCTAGAACAAATGAAACTCAAGACGGATGATCAAAATGTGAATGCTTCACTCCTTCTTTAAAAGGGGAACAAGAATACCCTTGGCAGGGAATAGAGAGGCAAAGATTAAAACAGACACAGAAGGAACACCCATTCAGAGCCTGCCCCACATGTGGCCCATGCATATACAGTCATCCAATTAGACAAGATGGATGAAGCAAAGAAGTGCAGACCGACAGGAGCCGGATGTAGATCTCTCCTGAGAGACACAGCCAGAATACAGCAAACACAGAGCCGTATGACAGCAGCAAACCACTGAATTGAGAATAGGACCCCCGTTGAAGGAATCAGAGAAAGAACTGGAAGAGCTTGAAGGGGCTCAAGACCCCATACAACAATGCCAAGCAACCAGAGCTTCCAGGGACTAAGCCACTACCTAAAGACTAAACATGGACTGACCCTGGACTCTGACCTCATAGTAGCAATGAATATCCTAGTAAGAGCACCAGTGGAAGGGGAAGCCCTGGGTCCTGCTAAGACTGAACCCCCAGTGAACTAGATTGTTGGGGGAAGGGTGGCAAGGGGGGGAGGATGGGGAGGGGAACGCCCATAAAGAAGGGGAGGGGGGAGGGGGATGTGTGCCCAGAAACAGGGAAAGGGAATAACACTTGAAATGTATATAAGAAATACTCAAGTTAATAAAAAAAAAAACCATAAAAAATGCAGCTTATAGGGGGAAGGCTTTATTTAGTATCATGGTTCAGAAGAACATAGTCCATCACGGTAGGGAAGGCATGAGTGGGTGACAGCATGAGTGGATGTATTGAGAATTTTAGTTTCTTTAAAAACCCAGTGTTTTTGTTTTGATTTCATATGTGAGATAAAAGGCGGCTCCCTAACAGATGATTATGATTTGCCTCATGCCCTGGCAGGGTATGATTTTTGCCAGCTGCAGATAGTTTAATTCAGGGGACTTCGGAGAGCGTATAAATGGGAGAGCCCCAAGAGGGCCTATGGTAGCTACTACCCCCGTTGCTGTTGTGTTTGCTATTGCCTGGTTGCTGGATTGCTGGATTGCTGGGTTGCTGGATTGCTGTTTTTCTGGACTGTTGGATATATAGACCATGCTGGCCTTGAGCTCACATGCCTCTGTCTCCCAAGCATTGCAATTAAAGGGGTATGCCTCCATATCTTGCTGGAATTACTTTTTATATGATTGTGGTCATTCTTCAAATGCTAACCCTGCTGAAGGTAGGCTGTATGTTTCAGGAATCCTAGTGGGCTACAGTGTGGTATGGTGTGAAAAATATTGGCTTCTAAGTCAGACCAACCTGCTCTGAGTCTGTCCATAAACCATTCTGAGTCCCATATTTTCTTCAATAAAAAGATCTTTAAAGGAGTCTTCTCAGAGGATTGCCTTTGTACTCACTACCTGCTCAAAGCCAGCCCCTTGCTCTCGTACCTTGCCTGTTTTCCATGCCTAAAAAGTGGATGAAGAACATTTTGTAGAACTATAGAACGTTCAAATTGGAAGAGCCCACACAATTCATCTAGGTAAGTTCTCATTGAACCTAATCCCACTTCTCCCTTTTTTGGAGTTTGGGATTGTCAAGGGGAAGTCTGATGTGAACAAAATATAGTGACATTTTATCTATTAGGTGTAAAAGGATTAAGGAGACATAGTCATTCACCATAGGTAAAGGTGTGAACTTTATGCCCATACCTAGATGTTTGATACAACGGCTGGCTCAACCTTTGTAGGGTACAATCTGGTTGAGGTAGAGCCAAACTTCAATACAAACACCTTTTTTCCCTTTGCATTCTTTCGCACCTGGGAATTTAACATATGAGGTACTGACCTATAACACAATAATAATTATATGGAATAGACTCTCCTTTGTGGTGTTGTTCAGAATAGCAAAACTCTAGAAACATCTTGAACAGTGCCAAGTAGGAGGTTAGTTCAATGAATTATGGTCTCTACATGCAAGGGATTATAATAAAGAGGTGTCCCCAGTGAGCAGAGTGGGTAAATATTGCAGAGAGGTCTCATGTCTATAACATGGTTGCAGCATGTGTGCAGAGGGGTGCCAGAGTATTGATATCACGACTTTATCAATTGCCTCTGAATGATTTAGGTTGATAAAAAGAAAAAACAATCTTTATATGCCTCCAAAATATATGGATTATCTCTCTGGGCATGTATTGATTTTATCACCATAAAAGAAGCACACAAGGTTATTTTCATTGAAACGAAAGGAAAATAAAAATGCTTTTAAGTTTCCTAATTTAGAAGCATTACTTGGGCACCCCCACTGCATGCAAGCCTACTTGAATTTTATTCTTTAGACGGACAATCAAATGGCTACCTAGTCATAACTGCAAAGTCTATCCCTACTACTCCTCACTTTCTCTATTTCTCCTTTGAAAGCTCTAAAGCTACCACATTTCGTTTTATGAGATAAGGCAGTTGCATAGATAAGCAGATAAATGAGTAAGATAAATGATAAAAATGGCTCTAATCTCTCCTTAATAGTAAAATTTATACCATCATAAATGTGTTTTTTCTTCTAAATAAAAGCAGATGGTTGAATGTCCTGTGATATTAATGTACTCTTATGTGGCATCCAAATACAACGGATATCCTGTCTTGTGACTAAAGAATCTTAAGGGCTACCGGTCGAGAAGATTGTGTACTGGTTGCCATGGTTTTGATTGAGGATGAGATCTTTAAGCTTATCCTTAATCTGGGTAGGCGTGAGTCTCTCTTAGCAGGGTTAAAAATGGTGCGAAAGACAGGGCTATTTTTAGATCGAATGTCAGCCTGTCTCGAGTAGCAGCTAAAAATAGAGGTGGTTCCTATCTGTCATTAACCCCTTGGCTACCAAACCCGCTAAATAAACTAATCACAATGGATATCTTTTAGAAACCAAGCCAACATCCACAAACAATTTGAAGCTAGCATCTAATTACATAGGCATTCAAAACGGATATCTTATTTAAAAAAAAAAACAGTGAAGCGTATATTTAAAGAAGCTTATATTAGCTTCAAAACCATCTAGCCAGTTCCCATAGCAGCTTTACTCTGTTGAAGGATTCCAGATTGCAACCAATCTAATGTTCTTAGCTAGTGATTTCCTTTCTCCATTTGCGAATAGCGCTTTGGAATAGACAGGAGGTAGACTCTTGATGGGTTTGTCTTTGATTCTCTTATTCACATTGTTTCATGCAGCGTGCTCTGACTTATTAGAATGTAGATGGTTTCTGCCATCAAGGGGTTTAACCACAGAAGGTATAAGAACCAAGACAGGCTGCAGAAATAAACATGAAATCATTTCAGACTCAAGGTGTCCGCCTGTAGGTGCCAGGGTGGGCACATGGGAGTTTAGAAAGTTTATTCAGGCCAGGGTCAGAGAAAAATATCCCATTTCTAGCCTCACTTTTGAGTAGCCACAGGACTTGATGGAACTCACTTAATCGGCTGGGCTCCTTTTCCTCGGGGTCAAGACTTTTAGTTTCAGGGATAATTGGATCAGAAGATGAGTTATCTACTAAACATGCTTGTTTTTATTTTCAAATGGTTAATTTCCCCTCTCAAATAAAACACAGGTGGAAGTTAATTATAAAGACGTGAATGGTGGAGTGTTTTTGTGTCTCCTGGAGTTGGAGGTCAGAACTCTCTCTCTCTCTCTCCCTCTCTCTCTCTCTCTCTGAATCTCTCTCAGCTTTCTCCCTTCCTCCCTCGATGCTCCCGCCTTCCCTCCCTTCCTCTCTCTGAATCTCTCCCTCTGAATGTCTCTCTCTCTGAATCCCCCCACCACGCCCATGGAGGTTGAACCCAGGACAGCATGCTTGATTATTAGGCACTCTACCACCGAGCTACATCCTCCAGCTCAAAAAAGAAACAAATGGACAAAGACACAAAACAAAAACAAAAACACTATCCCTCCAAAACCAGAATATCTTTTTTGTCCTTACTCAATTAACCACAGAGCTCCTCAGAGCATAAGTTGAAAACTTTAGTGTCTGACTCATTTTGAAAATGAAGCATAGATTCACTGAAAAATATTGAGAAAAAAACAATGCCACAAGCATTTTGCTTTTAGAAAGTAGGAGTCTCCTGGCATGGCAGGAAGATATATTACTGCAGCTTCTCAAAGACGCTGATGCTTATATTCAATGAGACAGGTTAGAACGTTTGTTTGTTTTCCTGATATTTGATAGGATATGAATCTTCTTTCTTGTATGAAACCTCTACTGTTCAATCTTTTCATTAAAGTCCACCCATCCCTTCCCTAATTTTCAATTTTGTATACTTTTGGATTTCTTATATCTTTGATAGCCCAGGAGCTTAACCGTTCTAAACAACAGAGCGCTTGCACTGGAATAGCCTTTTACTTTGATCTTAGTCCAGCTTTCCAGCTTCTGTCTGCTCTGATTCTCAACACTTATTTTCTGAGAAAGGAGAGCAAAGGTGGAATCAGACTTGTGGGATCGCACAGAGGAAGCTGGAGTTGAGACCTCTATGTGGAGGTTTTTATTTAAACCTAACATTTGTTATTCTATGTCTATAAGGCAAAGACCACCAATGGGAGACCACAAGTGTCAGAGCTCTTTTTTATTTTAAAAGTGTTTTCAGGACCAACAGTAGAAGCTATATTGAATTCCTTCTTAAAATATTGACTAGTTGTGACCCTTCACAGGAATCAGTGTGTAGCTTGATGTTAGGAATGCTTCTGGATGTTCTGCTGTACAGATAAAGCTGAGTAAAAATGATCCAACTTTAGATGGGGAATGGGGACCAAAGTCAAACAACAACAAAAACAACAAAAACAACAAAAAACCCCCCACAGCACCACCAAACACACACACACTCACACTCACACACACACTCACACACTCACACACACACACTCTCACACACACACTCTCACACACACATATACACACACTCACACACACACTCTCTCACACACACTCTCACACACACTCTCACATACACTCACATACTCACACACACACTTACATACACACATACTCACATACACACTCACACACACACACTCTCACACACACACACTCACACACACACTCACACACACATACTCTCACACACACTCTCACACACACTCACACACACACTCACACACATATTCACACACACTCACACACACACTCACACAGACTCATACACACACACTCACACATACTCTCACACACACTCTCACACACATATTCACACACACTCACACACACACACACTCATACACACACACTCACACATACTCTCACACACACACTCACACACACACTCACACACATATTCACACACACTCACACACACACTCACATAGACTCATACACACACACATACTCTCACACACACTCTCACACACATATTCACACACACTCACACACACACTCACACACTCACACACACTCATACACACACACTCACACAGACTCTCACATACACACTCACACACACACTCACACACACTCACACACACACACTCACACACATATTCACACACACTCATACACACACTCACACATACTCTCACACACACTCATACACACACACTCATACACACACACTCACACATACTCTCACACACACACTCTCACACACACATGCACACATGTACACATCCCACAACAAAAACCCACTTTGATTCATTAACATGATTCCTGTGAGGAAAGATTGTGCCATGCCCCAGCTGCTTAATACTGACATTTGTAATGCACTATTTAAAACCTTGTATAAACCATTTATCAAGAGATCATATCAACCACCCACGACTTGTTAAAACAGAGCAAGTATTTCAACACTGAAAGGCAACTTGATGAAACTGCCAGGGAGTTGGCGAGGGAAGGAAATGAGAGACAGAACACTCAGCTGATTCCTCCCTTATTTTAAACCTTGAGAATATATATATATATATATATATATATATATATATATATATTTATTTAAAGAAATACACTCGGGTTCCAACTCCCTCTAGCTCAGCATCGCAACACACGTATACAACTAGCATCCAGAGCAAAGAGACAGCCTGTGGTCAAGTCTTGCTTTTGAACTGTAGTCACTGCCTTCCTCCCTAGCCCCCATGATTACTAACCTTTAAGAGAAAAGATGGATTCAATTGTAAGGCTTAAAGTGAGTCAACTGCCTGGAGACCCTCCAAGTGAGACACAAGAACGGAGTTCGATGCAAACGCAAGAGGTTTATTTTTCCAGTGTGTCAGGGTGGACCCTCAATCAGCCCCTCATGGCGGGTGACTAGAAGGCGACCCCGAATGGCTTTAACAAGCATTTTTTATATTTTTTAGGGGTACAGGTTACATCAGCAAGGTTACAGTTTAAACTTACTGACTAAGCATATTGACCTTTGAATCTATTGACTAGCAAGCATAGGGCACACATTTAAACTCTATCTAGGACCAGAGGGTCAGATGACTATCAGTCAGTATATCCTGTGGTTTTTCAAGAATGTTCTTGCTTCTCCTGAGAACTGTGGGTGGAGAACGGAACTTGGCCTAGTCTTGACCTGAGGCGGTTGGGTGTAAGACTGGCGAAAGAAAGCCCCTAGGGTCCTTCACAACCAGGTTTGGACTTCTGTATACATGGAGTAAGACAATGCATGAGTCGTGTGTTCATGGATCTGGTTTCCTTCCTTTAACTCGACGTTTGTTGGGCTGCAGGTCACTAAAATGAACAGCTACATCTCAACTTACAGACGTATTCTACTGTTGATGGATATTTGGACAGTTTTCTGTTTTGGACTGTGACCAATGAGGCTTCTAATGAACATTCCTGATCATGTTGCCTGGGGACAGATAGCTCTGGGAGTGACACTTCTGTGTCGTGTGCCAATGTTGATGGGACTACCAAATAGCTTTCCAAATGACTGCTAGTTTACACTCACAGCCGTCCTGAATGAGAAATCTGGGTTGCTGCATATGTTCCCCAACACTTGTCATTTTCCAATAATTGGGTAACCGCTTCCATTTGCATTTTGCTGGCAACTAATAAAGTTGAATATTTCTCTGCCCATAACTTGGGCACTCGAATAGTGTCTCTTGTGTGAAGGGTGTGCACACATGGCGGTCTATCCTTACCTTAATGGTAAGACAGTGTTGTCTTATTGTTTTATATAATGGATAGTGTCCTCATTTTCTTATGTACTGTATAATTTTAGGGGTTCAAGTTTACGGTAGACATTTCTTTAATGTTTTCAATGAGTGTGATGTTTACCATGCACCTCCAGCGGTCATGTTTTGAACTCTGAGAAGTTTCTAATGACACTCTGTATTAGTCAACTTTTCGTCACTCTAATAAAACAAGCAGGGGAACCCAAAGGAAAAGTTTAAGTCTCAATTTTGGAGATTTCAATCCTGGTAAGGCTTATTGCTTTAGGGCATGTGATAACATATTTCATCGCTGTGAGGAGCACAGGTTGTGGCTAAGCTGATCCTTGAATGGTGGATAGAATGGTAAAGGGGAAGAGGGAAGGGGTGGGTGCCAAGGACCAGCCTCAGCTTGCGTTGGAAGAAACATCTCAAAGTTAATTGTGGGTATAAGCTGACAGCTCTATAGTCTGCTCAAGATGACTCCCTAGACAGCTCTCTGTTTGAAACAGCTCTGCTAGAGATGGCTCTCTGCTTGAGACAGTTCTCTCTTGCTAGAAAAAAAAATCCTAAAAGCTCTCTGGATAGCTCAAGGGTTTTTCAACCAAAGTCAGAAGAACTGCTAGAAAAAAAATCCTTGGTTTTTTTGTTTTTGTTTTTGTTTTTGTTTTTGTTTTTTTTTTATCAAAGTTAGAGAATCCACAAGACAAATTCCGAAAAGAAAAGCTGCTAGAAAAAATATCTAGTAGAGCTGTGTTGGCTCTCTAAGTAATTCTTGGGTTTTCTGACCAAAGTCAGAAATCTTGTTAGGAAAATTCTAAAAGAGCTGTGTTCATTCTCCAAGCAGTTCTCTCTGGGTAGCTCTCTCCTGCAGACCATATCAGTTCTTCAATCATTTTCCCAGGTTCCCTTTTGATTATCCCATGAATTAGCATTTTATGACTTTACCCCTTGGTTCTTAGAAGAAGACAGCATGCACATTTTTTAAAACAGGGCAAATAAATTCAGAGATCTGCCTGTCTTTGTAAGCACAGAGAATTAACTGAGTGGGATCTCACTCTGAGATCACCATTTCCACCATGCCTGGGCCTAAACTCCTCTGTCCCAGGCTGACGTTGGATTCAGGATTCTGCTTGTGTTGGTAAGCACAAACAATAAACTTAGCTGGGTAGGATCTTGCCCTGAGATCACCACTCCCCAAATCTCTTCATCTCCTTCCTTAATATCTTTCTGACAAGCTGGTTCATAGTGCACCTGTCTCTGTTCTTTCAGGTTTGTGAAGCCCCTCATATAATTCATACTGCATCCTTATATTTTGCATAGCTGAGAAATCCTGTTTATATATTGTTGAACTCATGTTTTCAGAGTTCATTTCCACAGTCTTAAGAGTTGTTCTGAAGGTCACAGCATTTACTATTTTTGCTGAAGAGCATTAGACACGGCCTTGCCTTGTGGACTCATGCTATTTCCAATTATCTTGGAGCCATTAACCTTGGCAGGGAGAAACAGCTCCAGAAGGAGGAACATAAAGTAAATTTTATAATAACTCGACACGCTGTGAATCATCCTGATGGCATTAATCAAGTGTTGTATGCCGTGTGCCTTGGAGACCAGGTCATAGTTGTAGAGGGGCTGACATACTTTCTCCAGGGTGTACAAGTAGCGCAGGTTGTCCTTCGATTCATTTGCCGTGTTGGTGATTCGCGCATCCAAATCCCGCCAGTTCTTTAACAACTTGGAGTGTGCGGTGTTTAGCACATTTATGACGGCCTTACAACTGGACCCTTTAATCTGCTCAATGATGTAGTTGAACTTGGCTGCAATTCGGTGAGTGGGCCGGAATCATCAGCTTCTTTTCTCATCTGCTCACTCTCAATAAGGACCTGCTCGATCTGCTTGTACCACATCATCAGGATGTCCTCCAGCTGAGGCACCATCTCTGAACTGCTCGCTGCCGCTGTGACCTCTTCAAAGGTGTGCAGCTTGGAGAAATCGATATTGTCCACCTTCTTCAACATCACTGTCCCCTCGATGCTGATGGTGGCACCGTCTAGAAACGAAAGATATCTGTGGACGATTTCTGTGAAAATATGTTTCTCGGATTCGCCCTGCTTGGACTGGTTTAAGGCACCCCAGTTGCTCGTGGCAAGGATAGCAGGTGGAAATATGTTTCTCAGCATGTGCTTGATTCCTTTCAAGAGTCCTTTGGACGCATCCAGGAGATTAAACAGCATATCTTCCTAAATGGTTTTAGAATTAATGGCGACGTCATTCCGACAGAGGATGAAAAATAAGCACAGTTCTTTCAGTTTGTCGGGGGCTGCATTGTCTATATACAGTCTCATCATTTTCCCCCCTTTGGGGACGCCGGTAATTGTCTGACCACATTCAAAACCAGGCACCTCTCCTTCCTGGTACAAAAACTTCAGTGTCTTTCTCAAAAAAATTGGTGAAGGCGTCCAGCGATGGGCAACAGCCCAAGCTTTTCTCCTAGAATTTCAAATATGTATTTATATGAGGGGTCAATTTTCATTCTCCGGCTTTCCCTTGCTTCTCTAAATCGTGCCTGTTTCTCTTCGAGAGTCTCCTGGAGGTTTGGAATGCCAGTCAACTTCGGCGGAACTTGGAAGACCGCCGGGAAGACTGAGAAAGACCATCGGACAGCACTGACTGTACAGGCCTAGGGGCGAGCATCGCCCGGACCCCGCCCTGGCCAATCCTCTGGCATTGTTATCTCCTCATCCGAGGGAATCAGACTTCTATAGCCCGTCAGGGAAGTAGCAGGATCCTGCACAGACAGGGACGCGGGGTCTGTGCCCTCAGCCCGCAGAGCTTCTCCTTCTGCACTGGGTTCGACGCCATCTCCTGTGGGCTAAAGTAAATTTTATATACATTATCATACAAACAAGCTTTATGCCTAGCAACCAAATATACTTATGGAGGCCCATGTCCTGCTAGCTCTGCTCCAGGGGTGGGAACTGTATCACACTATCCCTTCTGCGTGGTCATGTGTGACTCGGCAGGTGGGGCATGTGGCATTTCCTTCAAGGGTATAACCACAGTGACTTCTATTAGACTCCTCCTATTAAAGGGTCTACCATCTTCCATGGAGTTCATGGGGTATGTAGATCCATACTATAGCACTTAAGTAGAAAAGGTGCTGTTTAACTAGCTAAGTGGTATCTCTTTCAGCCATCTAAGGGCTGAAAGAAAGGCCAGTGAGACAGCCCATGGGTGAGTGTATTTGCTATGGACCCTGAACTGACCTGAGTTAAATCCCTGGGATATATGTGGTGGAAGGAGAGATCTGACTCCTATAAGTTGTCTTCTTACCCCTACATGTGTGTAGTGAAACAGGCAGGTGTACACACACACATACACACACACACACACACACACACATACACACACACACACACACACACACAAAAGTCAAAAGAATAATAAAATAAAAAAGTTTAAAAAATCACACAAGTCAACATTTAATATGTTCACTATATTTAATACTATTTGTGTACTTAATATTATTTTGAGATCACTTTTTTAGTCTCTTTATACTATTTGATTGATTGAGACTGAGTATGAAAATAAGGACAAAGAAGAAGAGAAGATGGTGATTGTGTCTTGACTTCGCTAGACTAGACCATGATGCTTCTTCATTTTGGGAAGTGTCTGTAGTGAAACTCACTAAAAAACTGGAACTCCTGGTTTGGGTTTTAGTTTAGCAAATTCCTGGTGTTTGGAGATAAAATTTCCATAAGATCATCACATACTTGGGGGAACAGTCACTACTGCTGGCTATACACGCCACTCCTCTTTGTAGCAACATCCCATATTTTATTGTAGAGTCATGAAAAATATGCACAGCTGAACATGTTGAATGCACCATCAACTTCATCTGAAACCTTGAGCCAATGCTTCAGGTCTTTGATCACATCACTAGAACATACATAAAGGTGGAAAGGAAGACTGGACTCTACAAGGTTGTTTCCTGGCCATCGTGTGTATTCCCATCTCCATACACAATCATATATATATATATGTATATATATATATGTATGTATATATATATATATACACACACTGGTATATAACACTTTGTCATTTAAAAAATACATAAGAAGTAGTGAGATTTGGAACATTTTGAACCTTTTGGATTGAGCCATGGCTAAAATCAAGATTTGGTCATTTAGTAATGATGTAAATCTATGAATTTTTTGGCCTCTCAGATGCTTAGGGATGGGTTTTCTCACACTGAAAATCAATGAACATCAGCGGTTGCAAGCGTTTGTCTCACAAGGTGTTTTCAGCACTATCTGTGATATAATGTAATATTATATCTGTGATATAATATAAAGTAAGACAATGATATACCTTTAAACCTTTACCCTACAATGGGAATGTTGTCTTGGGTAATAGTTTTGTAATTTAGACGAAGGGTGTTATGTTCTGCTATGGGTTTGTAATGGATTAAATGAGAATGGCCCCCACAGGCTTGTATGTTTGAATGCTTAGATTGGAACTGTTTGAGAAGGATTAGAAAGCTTAGGAGGCGTGGCCTTGTAGGAGTAGGCGTGGCCTTGTAGGAGGAGGCATGGCATTGCTGGAGGAGGTATGTTATTGGGGTTGGGCTTTGGGGTTTCAAAGGCCAAGCCTAGGTTCTCAATCTCTGCCTGCTACTTATGCATGCACATGTAAAAGGCTCTCTGCTTTTTTTCTCAGCATTTCTCAGCTCAGGACCATGCCTGCCTGCATGCTCTCACTCTCTGATCACTGTGGACTAACCCCCTTAAACTGTAAGCAAGGCCCCACCAATTAAATGCTTTCTTTTATATAAATCACCTTGGACACGGTGTCCTCTCACGGCAACAGTACCTAAGACAGGCTTGTTTATGAGATTAAAGGATTGCCACAGTAGAAATGTTTGGTTAGCATTCATTTTGTGAGAGAGGTGGGGAGAAAGAAATGTGTATCCCTGTGATGGCTGTGAGTGATAACCGTACTCATGAGATTGGCTCCCAGACATCTCTCCAAGGTTTAGGTCCATTAGAAGTATTTTTGGGGTGGAACAAAAACACAAACTGGGGAGCTCTGCCCCTGGAGATATAGGTCACTACAGTGGGCCAGTAGTTAGAAACTCTTTGTGACACACAGCACCCAAGATTACAGGGCTCCCTACTATCAATGTTCTTAGATGCTAACGACTTCTGGTTTCAGACTTCCAGGAATTCTGAACAACATCAAGAAAGAAGACAGACAGGAGAGGAAATTAGGGAAGGAGGGAGGACTGCACAGAGGCTGTTAGAGAAGGACAGCTTCTAAAATTCTAAAGATTGCTTGGTGGGGAGGGAAGAGAGCATTTACTTTTTTGTTTTATTAATTTTTGTTTGTTTTTGTTTTTGTTAAATCGGAGTTTTCTAGAAGAGAAGGTCAACTGACGTAGGACAGTGAAAGGGAGTTGAGTGTGCATTCCTCTTCCCTCCAGGATGCTTCTCTTCTGGAAAAGCCTAAGGAGGAGGTCATCTCAACATCACTGTCCTGTGGTGTTGCCGAGTTTAAATCCATGTCTCTGCATTTTGCACACATTAGTCAGGGTGTGGTGCCAGAAAGAGGACATCTATTGTTCTTTTCTATTTAGCAACTGTTGCCACAGATGTAAAAAAAAAATCCATTGGTATTTTCCAGGTAAAATGTTTCTTATTCCATATTAAGTCACACTAAAACATAAAGATTAAATTGGGACACCTGATGGTGGTTTTTTTTTTTAACAAAATCTCAATTGTTTAATTTTACTCAGGAGCCAAATGCTTGGGTGAAAGCCTTCTAGTTCAGAGAGAAAGGGAAAACACCCAGACCTTTCTCCTCAACCAACTGTGTCCCAGAACCAACCTCCATCAAACTGAACGTCCCTCCTTTCTACTTCCTGTCCTCCTGACTCCCTCTTACTCTCCACATTTATTTTTCTTAATAATCCCACATTCATTTCCACACACATACTTGTGTGTGTATGGTTGAAGCAGAGACCAACATCAAACGTCTTCTTCTCCTATATTTAAAGATTTATTTTTATTATTCTTTAAAATTACATATAGGCACGTGTACCCACCTGTGGATATTTGTACATGAATTGAGGTACCCATGAGGCCAGAGGTGTCCGATCCATCAGAGATGAAGTTACAGATGGTTGTGAGCTGCCCACCATGGGTGTGAGAACCAATTTAGGAACTCTGGAAGGACAGCAAGTGATCTTGAGCACTGAGCCGTCTCTGTATCATAGCAACAGGACAGTACTAAGACAGACATCCCAAAGGATGCCTCATTGATGCCTGTCATAGTCACTGTTCTGCTGCTGGGAACAGAACCATGGCCAAGGCAATTCGTAAAAGAAAGCGTTCAATTGGGGGTCGCTTACAGCTTGAAAGGTTTAGTCCGTTGTCATCAAGGTGGGGGAAAGGGGCATGGTCGCATGCAGAGCAGTAACTGAGAGCTACATCTTTCTCCATAGGCAGAAGAGAGTCTCGGCTTTTGAAACCTCCAAGCCAGTGACACACTTCCTCCAACAAGACCACGCCTCCTAATCCTTACAATCCTTTTAAATAGTGCCACTCCCGGTGACCCACCATCCAAATGTGTAAGCCTGTGGAGGCCATTGTCATTGAAACTACCACAGTGCTCTAGGGTGTGTTTTTAGTGTATGCAGACCAGAGAGGTTGGTTGTAGACCAGAAGTTAACATCCTGGATTCCTAGTTACTTTCCAGCTTTTTGAAACAGGGTCTCTTACCAAACACAGAGCTGCCCATGTGAGCTAGTCTGTCTGCCACCAAGCCCCCAGGGTCCTTCTTTTCTACCTTCCTGGCATTGGGGTTTCAGATATGCACTCCCACACCTGGATTCTTATTTGCGGACTAGAGCTCCAAACTGAGGCCTTCCGGGTTGTGCAACAAGTTTACCTGCTGAGTCATCTCCCCAGCCCCCTTTCGGGTATTTCTTAATCCAACCAACCTGCAGAGAAATTAACCATCACATTGTTATTGGCTTTAAGGTCCACCAAATAACCAAGGAGACTCTCTTCATGTGGAGTCTTACATCTGCAAACATCCCTTTTCCAAAATAAAACACATTCACAGGTTCTTGGAATTAGGACATACGCATACCTTTTTGGAGGTTACCATTTAACACATGACAATGACGTGCTCCAATTTAAAGATTTGAGAGAACTAGTAACTAAGAGTAGTTCTGCTTGTAAATTTTATATTAAGGAATACTGTCAGCAGTTACTCCTGATAACGTATGTGTGGATCGTCAGAATTCCTCCTCCCCTTTCTACCTTGTCCAATAAGCAAGTCCCGCTATAGTTATTTTTGAAATGTAAATCCTGCCTTTTGAGTTTTTTACCAACCTCAATGCTCTGTCATTCTATGATAGTTTAGTGGCTTTCCTAGACCCCGACTTCACCTCTCTTTGTCCTGTTTTCCACACAGAAGACAGAGCAATGAAAACTGGCTGAATAAAACATTCAACAATCGAGTCATTGCCCTTTCCTCGGTCCGCCCTGAAATGGTGGTCCACTCCCTCCTTAATAGATGTATTCTCTCAGGGCATTGGAGATGAACACTTTGTCCACACTTACTTGAGCCCCCTTCCTTCCTTGTCCACAACTCTTCAGCTCTAACAGCCTCCCAGGAGTACTTTAGAAACAACAAAGGCATATTTGCCTCATGTAAATCCTGAAGGGGTGAAGACAGGTGGTCGTTATCTCTAGAATTCTACTGATTGAGCAAATTATTACTTATTTACTTGCAATGCCAGGGATTGAACCCAGGGCCTAGCTCATGATGGGCAAGAACTCTGTTATTTAGTCACATCCCTAGCCCCAGGTGAATTAGTTTTCAACTACGTTTAATAAAGTGTGTGTGTGTGTGTGTGTGTGTGTGTGTGTGTGTGTGTATAAGATCATAATACAGTTTATGCAGGTCAGAGGACAACTTATAGGAGTCAGTTTTCTCTTTCCATTCAATCCTGGGAATTCAGATAATCAGGCTTGGAAGCAGGGCCTTCTATATTCTGAGCCACCTAGCCATCCCTAACTAGTTAATTTTTAGATATAAATGCTTATTCATTTTGAATACACACATTGGAAACCTGTATATACAAAATATAAATGTACATACAACATGTCAATACCTCTACTCCAGCCTCTGAAATATTGGTATGTATTTCAGATATGTTTGCATTTCATAAATATGTGTTCGTGTAACTTAATAAGCAACTTTCCACTAACAGTGGACAGAGAATATATTTGCATGATGTTATTTGTACAAACCCATCATCTAATTTTAGGCCTCTGTTATTTCCAAGCTGCCTTCCTTGTCTCAATTTTGTTCCCTCCAGTGATGCACTAAAATGCCTATTCTCCCACACCCTTGGAATTCTTTGTAATCCCTGTTAATCTGAGAAAAGAAATATAGCACCCTGTTGCTTAATTTATATTTCTTGGATGGTAGTGAGGTTGAGCTAACTCTCTTTCTTCTGATGAAGCTCACCTGCAGTCCTTCAGAACCGTGTGTCATTGACTAGACTTAAAAAGTGTGGCGGGGGTGGGGGGAGACTATTTAAGGAAGCCACTGAATATCCAGCTGAAACAACCAGGGCATCACTGACTTAGAGTTTCCTCTACGCCTGGAGGCTTCTTGCTTTCCTGCATCCGTGTAGACTTCACAGCCCTGTATTTTAACTCTTGTAATATTGTAATATGTGAGTCACAGAAAAATCCCTAGTGATCAGTTTTGAGGCACACACACACACACACACACACACACACACACACACCCGAGGGAAACAAATGAGACGGTCTAAGTTTCAAAACGTGACCCAGAGAATTCCATTTGTCTGTGATTACTTTTATGTTGTTGGGATTCATCTTGCCATTCAAATAACCCGACGTATTTCCAGAAATTAATTTTCTGTCGTATTCCTTAATATTAGAAAGGAGTTCAGAGTGAAGTGCTTGGAACTAACCATTCCTTACACTTGAGTAAGATGGTTTTAATGTTGTTTTGTCCAAAAAATAAAAAAGGCAACAGGGTTGGGTCTGATACAATGTAGACTCAAAAATGCACTGGGTTCCGAAACGGAACAGGGTTTACAGCGCAAGCCCTTTTTGCTGTCCAAGGTCCTGAAACGGAGACATTTTGTTCTACAGCGTTAAGTACAGTTTTGAACTTTAGAATGGTTTTCCCATTGGATAGGCACTTCCTACCACTCCACACACATTATGCCCTTTCATTATTATCTAATGTCAGTACAGTCAAGGGTGACTCATCTGGCTGGGTAAAACAGTGCTAGATGCTTTAAGAGTTACTTTAAAAAAAAGAGAAAAAGAAAAATAACCAAACAAATAATGTGACTCTGGTTCTGATCATGAAACCAAGTACCTTTTAATCAACATCAAAAGACATCGATCAACGTGACTCCAACTGCAGCTGGAAAAGGAAGTAACTGTAAATAGAAACCATAAATAGGCTATTAGACGAGGCCTTTAAGAGTAAAAATAGTGTGACTTTTTACATGCAAAATCCTATACTTAAAGTCTTAAGAAGCTGGAGAGGAGGCCCAGCAGGAAAGAAGGAAAGTTGGGGGACAGGATGTACGTACGCTTTTGTGGGAAGAAATGGAGACGCTGTGAAGATGTGCAGCTTCTGTTCTGCTATGTTTAAATCTAGTTTCATTGAAGTCCAAGATCTGCTACTGTCATGTGTGCAGCCCATGGTTCATCTGAGCTACTAGTGGGGGAGCCAATCCAGAGCAAGAACTCCAGTCTTAGCCGAGGCAGTCTTACCATTTGCTGAATGTGTATTGTGTGTGGTATTAAAATTAGGCTCGGGTGCATGGTGATTAGATAATAATGGCCCTCATCGGTGCATATACTTGAATCCCAGCCTAGTCCTGCTGCCGGCCTCCATCCTGCAGATCACATGTTAGGTCTTGGTGACTGCACCAGTGTCATGCTTGCCTGCCTGCAAGCATGAGTACCACTACGATGGCCATGGACTGACCCTCTGAAACTATAAACAAATTCCTCAATTAATGCTTCCTTTAATAAGTTGCCTTGGTATGGCGTCCTGTCACAGCAGTAGAAGAGTAACCAACGCAGTACATCAGAACCGTCCAGACTGGCTTGCAAACTAAAATCTGACATTATTAGGTACTGTGACAATCTGAATAAAAATGGCCACCATAAGCTCATAGGGAGTAGCACTATTTGGAAAGATGAAGAGGTGTGGCCTTATTGGAGGAAGTGTTACCGAGGGTGAGCTTTGTGGTTGCGAAAGGTCCAGTCCACGCCCAGAGTTTTTCTCTTCTGCTGTAGATGTAAATGTAGAACTCTCAGCTGCTTCTTCAGTACCACATCTGTCTGTGTTTCGCCATGCTTCTTTACCACGAGAGTAATGGACTACGTCTCTGAAACTGTAATCAGCTTATTAAATTAAATGCCTTCTTTTAAAAGAAAATTAAATATTTTCTTTAAAAAATAATCAGGCTCAGTACTAAGAGAAAAACTAGACAAGGTGGTTCCTTTCTTAAAGAAGTGCTATAGACACAAAGAGAGAACTCAGAATATCAGATTTTTAACCCTTTCATTGATTAGCAAAAGCTTAGGCACTGGGGGTATGGAGAGATGGTTCAGTGGTTAAGAGGAATTGCTTCTTTTTCAGAGAACCCACATTTGGTTCCCAGCATCCACATCAATTCACACACACACACACGCGCACACACACACGTACACACACAAACCTCAGAGAGACAAAGTGACTTTGCACATTTGCACACTCACACAGTGTGTGTGGCCTTATTATAATTTGGTTGTTCCCATTTCTATAAGAACACTCAGAAGTCATGTGCAAAAGAAAAAAAAACATTCGGGTTGGGGACTTAGCTCAGTGGTAGAGCGCTTGCCTAGCAAGCGCAAGGCCCTGGGTTCGGTCCCCAGCTCCGAAAAAAAGAAAAAAAAACCCATTCATAATAACAAGCTTGGACTTGTTATAAACTACAGTAGACTAGACAAACAGAACAGGAAAGAACTGATAAAAGGAATGATGGGAGGGGCTGTGTCAAATGGCATTTTGTTTATCAATTTGACAGGATTAAGAACCATCTATAGGATTGTCGGGGTCTAAAGAGGATTGGTGTTCACACCTACTGAGAGGGAGACTCACTTGGAATATAGGCAGTACTTTCTCATGTCCAGACAGAATACAAAAGAAGAAAAAAGAGTTAGCTGGCTCAGAGCCCACATTCCCCTTTCCTCTAGCTCTTGGTCATTTGCAGCCAGCTTTCCATGCACAGGCTCCCACCACTGTCACATTCTGTGCAGTCTCATGGGGCAAGAGATCATTGCTGGACCCTCTTAAACCCAAACCCAAATCTTGCTTCCTATATTACTTTTGTCAGATATTTAGTGACAGTACCAGCAGAAGTCAGTATGTGTCACAGCAGACATGTTTGGCATGAATTTTAAAGAAAGGATAAGTTTGCCTGAGAGGCACAAGGGAGTCAGTGGTGAGGCCAGTTTGAAGTTGCTAATGGGTACCAAGCAGGCCATGCATGAGGAGGATTTAGGGGGATATCAAGAATGGGGATATATAAACCCGAAGAACAGGTATGTTATGAGAGTTGCTTAATAGTACACCTGGAATAAAATGTTTAGATATTGGACTTTATTATATTTCATAGCTTCCCATGCTTTGGAAATGCTCCTCAAATCTTACATGCAGAGGACTTATGGCAATGGCATAGGAGAGATGGGGATTTGGGAAATGATTGGGACATAAGGGCTCCGTCCTTATGGATAGACGAATTCATTCTTGTGTTAAGGGGTTATCTCAGGGTAAGCTCTTTCTGGGTGACTTGGTCTAACTTGCTATGTTGGGCTTTTAAACCATGTTCTGATGCTGCCAACGACCCCTCCCCCATCCTCAACCAATGTCAAAGAGATGCCGGAGATGCTCTTGACTTCTCTATTGCCCAGAGCCATGAGCTAACAAAGATCTGTCTTTTAGAAATTATTCAGTCTCGGGTACTTTGTTATAGCAACAGAAAACAGACTAAGGCACCCGTGACGTTTCGAAAGCTCCTTTCCCACAGTCCCTTCTAATGGTCCAATCTCATGATTCATTCTTCTCACCAGCCAGACACAGAGTTCATCAAGACATTGCCATCTCCAATGGACCAAGGATCTTCTGCGAGTGGTAGACACATTTTGAAGTTTCTAGTTATCCATGGAGAGGGAGCATGGAGTGGATAAATGCATTAACTCCAAAATTACGTCCCTCTGAATATAAAACCCAGTGGATGAAGTCTCTGTTGTCAGCTTTTAAAATTCTATTCGCCAGAAAAGTATCCTGTCTCCAATGAACTTATATTTCAAATAAAATCTTCTAGCACCGAACTCAGAAAATAATCGATGATGATATCTCCCGGGAGTAGACTAGGGTAAAGCAAAAGTCAGCACAAATGTGTAGCTCTGCGCCCTTTCACGGATCCTGAAAGATCGCGATGTTTCCTAGGTGGCCAGAAGCTGCGTATGAATCCCCACAGCGGTTCAGAATTAAATTCATTATTTCCACCATTCATGGCTCTAAAGCAATGGAGGCATTGTTTTTATATTAAGTTTAAGCTTACTTTTTTTTTTATCTTAAGAAGGAGAATTGTTATGATGTTGCAGAGTTACGGTATTTTGATGTTTTTCAAATTGAGTAGAATGCAAGTTAGGAAACAAGCTAAAAATGTTCAGAGATGACAAACATAAACACATATTTTGTTCCTTGAGACTAATCTAGAGTTTTGATCTCAAATGATTTAGAACGCGCCATGTTTCTGCTCACTGTGCCCGTCAGTAGGCGTCACGTGAATGGCCGGAGCATAACACAGTTGTGCAGTTTTGTGCATCATATAGAAGCACCGGACTGGGGTGGGATTAGTGAGATCTGAGATTCGATCCAAGTTCTAGATACACTGTTGTGTTTCCTAGAATCAGTTTGTCCTTCCTGTGGCTCCCCCAACCCTTCCTCTTCAAGGAGCTTGCTTTACTAGAAGAAAAGGGAAGAAGGAAGGCTCAATGTCCACATTATGAAAAGGTCACTGCTGTGTGTTGGCCTGAAGAGGGCGCCTGTCTCTAGTTACCATATAACTACTGGCAACCTTGCTTAATAGGCTAGGCTCTTACTAGCCTTCTTGGCATACAGTGATTTTTGTTTATATTAGAGAACTTGGCATTTGAGTCTTCCAAGACATTGCTGGAAGCAGCTTCAATCAGGTGAATTCTGAATATCTGAGATTTTTGCTAGGGCGCACGGACAGTGGGAGTGATTGTTAAAGGATTTTTAACACACACACTGGACTCTTTCTAACTAA
The DNA here is from genome assembly GCF_021556685.1 of Rattus norvegicus. Taxonomy (NCBI): domain Eukaryota; kingdom Metazoa; phylum Chordata; class Mammalia; order Rodentia; family Muridae; genus Rattus; species Rattus norvegicus. Next base: position 123,912,566 of record NC_141539.1, on the reverse strand, counting down.
GGGTTATGGTCATTACTTGGGAACCCAACCATAGGGCTGTTTAAATGTTTCCCAGAGTTGGAAAGAAATGAACAAGAATGTCCTTCTGTACAAGGTGCAGTAGATATTACACTTTACACTTAGCAGAGTTCTGATTCCTTATGAAGAAGGTGGCCCATCTCACTGGCTACTTTTATGGGACTGAGTGGATCAATATTTCCATATATACAAGTAACATTAGAAGGCTGCTAAAACAAAGCATCAAAATCTAAATATAGGAACGCTATATGGACTAGAAAGGTCCTTTTCCTAGACTCGATATTCTTAACCAACTACCGAATAGGATTAAGTAATGTAATGTGTGTTTGTCTTAGGGTTTTACTGCTGTGAACAGACACCAAAGTAAGTCTTATAAAGGACAACACTTAACTGGGGCTGGCTCACAGGCTCAGAGGTTCAGTCCATTATCATCAAGGTGAGAGCATGGTAGCATCCAGGCAGGCATGGTGCAGGAGGGGCTGAGAGCTCTACATCTTCGTCTGAAGGCTGCTAGTGGAAAACTTGCTTCCAGGCAGTTAGGACTTAGTAAAGGATAGATTAAAGCCCACACCCACAGTGACACACCTACTCCAACAAGACCCCACCTCCTAACAGTGCCTCTCCCTGGGCCAAGCATATACAAACCATCATGTGTATACATGAAGAGTGGAGCCCTCCTCCCAAGGCTCAGGCTTCATCTCACAAGAGGAAGCAGAAAGACGACGAGAAGAGAGGTTGTGGATGACTGCAAGGAAATGATATTTTCCAGACACAGCAGGGCAGGTACACATATGAACTCACAGTGGTTGTGATAGCATCCCTAAGACTTGCACAAGCTGAAGGTAGATAGAAATCCCAGCACTGGGCAGGAAGGTGGGCACCAAGTCCTACCCTTAATGGAGGAGATATTGGTGATTGATACACTGCTGGGAGAGGGAGAGTCAGTGTTCTTAAAGGCGTGGCTCCTGGTAGACAGGCCACACTCTAGAGGAAGACCACAGATCCAAGGGTATATGGGCAGCACAGACTGTATGTGATGGGCTTAAAGAACCAAAAGACACAAAGCTGGATGAATAAGGAGATGTTGGTGAAGGAAATGAATATGTTCCAAATACATTGTGTGAGTTTCTCAAAGAACTAATGAAATATGAAAAGAGTCAGGTTTCAACAAGGAAGCACAGTAAGTACTCGAAGGCAGTTACAGGACCAGAGAGGCTTCAAGGACACCACAGGGATGTTCTCAGTTACCTTTCCCCCATTTAAGATTTCGTTCAGTTCCTTGCCTTGTACGCTCACCTGCGGGGATCAGAAGACTATGTGATTTCTAAGTCAGTTCTCTAAGAGAGAAAACATGCCTTTCTCAGGAGAATAATCTAAGCAGACAGGATTTGGTGGTGGCGAGCTGTCCACCAGACCAACTCTATCACACAGCTTCATGTGGTCAGGTGCCCGTGGGGATAGCTCAGCTTGGCTGAGAGACTGGTGGGTCCTGGACTTCAGTTAGACATCTCTGGTTTGTTTTCAACCTCCTTCTCCAGCTAACCCTGTTTACTTGGACAAAGCACTCCTTCCTCGGGCTCCAGTGTCATCCTCAATAAACGCCCACCAGACTTTTAAATGCGACTGTGCCGATAACTGTACTCATGTTCCAGGACGGTTATAATAACGGTCCTGAGAAATAAACGAAGCACTCTGTAAAAGTGGTGGTCCCATGCCTGGCAGAGGGCCAGAGGAAACTGTGGAATGCATTCGAGTACTTTTTTACATACATACATACATACATACATACATACATACATACATACATACACACACACACACACACACACACATACACACACACACACACACATATGTTTTCCCAAACACTTTACTGCAAATGTTCGTTGCACTGAGTCACTGGTTCCAGGCCTCTGGGTTCTGCTATACCATCAATACTGGATCCTCACGGAGACTCATCTTGGCTATCCTGTCATTGCCCTGAGTCATGGAGATCCTGCAGGTTTGGATCAGCAGGACCGGCTTCTTCACACACTCCAACAGTTCATAGATGGGGTAGATGTTGGGGTGCCCACTTCAAAGCCCTGGATCTAGGCCTGGGTGGTAGCTGAGTTGTACAGCCCAACGGCTCTTCTGTGCTCCAGCCCAGCTGACGAGAGGCAGGGTCAGCTCTCCCATGGAAAAGTCTCTTAAGGGAGAGTTGGGAAGCCAGGCCTGGTGCACAGGCCTGCAGTCTTAGCTTTTTGAGAGGTTGACTTAAAGGATTAGGAGTTCAAGCATCCCTGGGTTACAGACTGAGTTCTAGGAAAGCCCTCAATTCTTGGTGAGGCCTTTATCTCAAAATAGAAAGTAAAAGTAAGGGTTGGAGAATAGAGTTCAGGGGCTGAGTGCTTGCCTATCACAATGCAAGGCCCTAGGTTTGATACCCAGTACTGCAGAAAGAGTTCAGAAATTTCTTTATTACATATATCAAAGTCTTGAGTGATATGTTGGAATGTTAAATAACACCTAGAAATAGAGGTGGAAACTGAACTGACAAATAGGAGGGTTTGTCAATGGCTTCTTTCCTCAATCAGCAAACATTTTGAGACTCAATAGCAGGAGAACATTGTCCCATTAACTTTAAAAGCAGCAAAAATGAAACAACTGTTTCTCATTTTCTCCCAGGACAGCCATTCTCAGCGTTAGGAACCCTTTAATACAGTTCCTCATGTTGTGCCTCCCCCCAGCATAAAATCATTTCATTGCTACTTCATAACTGTGATTTTGGTATTTTTATGAATCACAATGTAAATACCTGATATAAAAGTTATCTGATTTGTGACTTCCCACAAGGTCAAGACCCACGGGTTGAACAGAACTGCTGTACTGGGGGCAGGCAGAGGCTACATCTCACTTGCTACTGTGGAGATTTTTGTTTTTCTGTTTGTAAGACGGTGTCGTTGGCTTACAGGAGAATCATCTGCCTGCACTCCTACAGAGACCCTCTAAAGGATTTTCAATTCTGCTGAGCAGAAAGACCCTGGGAATAAGCTTCTCCACCCCTATATAAATAAGTACTGAAAACATGCATGCCCTCAAGTTTTAGTTCAAATGGAAACCCTTTTTAGGCTGACATGAAAGCCGGCCTATTTCTATACTGTGTGACCTTGCTAAGGCTCTTATTTTTTAATCTAATAAATGTCAGCTCTGCCTGCCATCTCCGTGTGTGTGTGTGTGTGTGTGTGTGTGTGTGTGTGTGTGTGTGTGTGTGTGAGAGAGAGAGAGAGAGAGAGAGAGAGAGAGAGAGAGAGAGAGAGGCAAAGATGCCTTCTGAGACTAAGGAGGAGAGCCACTGGGCAAGCATCGATGTTGGGTCCTCAGAAAGCACTAGGTCATTTTAATTACTCGTTGGTCTGGAAATATATTTTTCCTCTTCCATACAGTGTGACATTTAACCTTAGCAGAAAGAAAATTGAATTTGGGCTCTTTTATTTTTATTTTGGGGGGGTGGTCTTTTAAATAAACATTAATATTGGGGCTGGAGAGATGGATCAGTGGCTAAGAGTACTTGTGGCTTTTGCAAAGGGCCCAGAGTCAGTTCCCAGCACCCACGTGGCTCACAACAAGTGTGTAATTCCAGTTCTAAGGGAAGTGATGCTCTCCGTGGCACGGACACTGCACATATGTAGTGCACAAACAAATGCAGGAAAACGCCCATATCCACACAGTAGAAAAATAAATAAATCTTTAGGATGGGTATGCTGGCTCATGCCTGCACCTCAGTGTGGAGACAGGAAGAGTGCCATGAGTTTGAGGCCAGCCTGGGCTACGTAGTGAATTTCAGACAACTCTGAGCTACCAAATAAGATTCTCAAAACAGACAAACAAACTACAACAGCGGGAACCTCAAACCATAACCAACAAGCAAAACAAAACAAAAAGACACAACATCATCAACAACAACGACAGCAACAACACCATCACAAACCTTAGACACCATCAATACTAAAAGAAGAAAGGATTCTAGAATATGGTCATTTGGAATACAGCCTTCCTTCTCTGCAGGCCCCACGTCCATTGACTGAACCAACCTTTGAAAAACCATGTCTATACTGAGCATGTGCACACTGCTCCTTGCCATTACTCCTCAAATAATACAGCCCAACTGCTATTCAGACAGCACCTACATTGTATTGGGTTTGCATGTAATCTGGAGATGGCTTAAAGTGGACGAGAGAGGGGCTGGCGGGATGGCTCATTTGTTAAGAGCACTTGCTGTTCTGTCAGAGGACGCAAGTTCAGTACTCATCACTCACATTGGGCAGCTTATAAAGTCCTGAAACTCCACTTTTAAGGGAACCCAAAGGCCTCTCTTGGCATCTTAGGACATGAATGTTCACATGCCCTACACGCACACAGACACATAAAATTAATAAAAATAAATCTTAAAAAAGACAAAGTAGAAGAGAGGATGCAAACGCTCTGACTTTTTGCATGAGCTTTGAACACTCTTGGAGTTTGGGACCCATGGGGGTCCTGGACCACAATTCCCTCTGGGTATCAAAGAATACACTGGGTAGTCATGGCAACCAATGTAGTCATTGTTTACATCCTGGTGGTCTTAGTCCCTTTGAGCCACTATAACAAAGTATTTTACTTTGGATGATTTTTTTTTTCAAATGGAAATTATTTCTTCAGTTCTACAGGCTGAAGAGTGCAAGACCAAGGAGCCAGTAAGTTTAATTGTTTGTAGCACTTGCTTCTGCTTCCAGGATGGCACCGTCGTGCTGCACTCTCATGTAGCTCGCGGTAAGAAGGGCCTACCTGGCACCTGCAAGCACTTCAGAAAGGTTAGATAACCCTATTCATGAGGGTGGAGCTCTCCTATATTAATTTCCCTGCAGTGACCTCACTTCTTTTTTCCCCATTTTTATTGAGTATTTCTTATTTATATATATATATATATATTATATGTATTTATTATATTTTGTATATCACCACACAAAGCCAGAGCATTTACCCTCTGGCCCTGCAATATAACAGTGTGCTGACCCCAGTGTAGGACATTTTCCCCATCTGAAGCTACCGATCTGTTCTTCGTTCATACACTTTTGCCTTTTCTAGAATTTCTTTTTTTTTCCATCTTTTTTTTTTGGTTCTTTTTTTTTTTTTTTTTTTTTTTTTTGGAGCTGGGGACTGAACCCAGGGCCTTGCGCTTCCTAGGCAAGCGCTCTACCACTGAGCTAAATCCCCAACCCCCTTTTTTCCCATCTTTATTAACTTGAGTATTTCTTATTTACATTTCGATTGTTATTCCCCTTCCCAGTTTCCGGGCCAACATCCCCCTAACCCCTCCCCCTCCCCTTCTATATGGGTGTGTTCCTGCAACAATACTGCTCATTGGGGGTTCAGTCTTGGCAGGACCAAGGGCTTCCCCTTCCAATGGTGCTCTTACTAGGCTATTATTGCTACCTATGAGATTGGAGCCCAGGTTACCTCACTTCTTAATAACATTACACTAGGGATTGTGTTTTAACAACATTTTTGGAATGGCACAAATATTTAAACCATAACACCACCTTTTTTTTTTTTTTTAAAGATTTATTTATTTATTATATATAAGTACACTGTAGCTGTCTTCAGATACACCAGAAGAGGGCATCAGATCTCTTTACACATGGTTGTGAGCCACCATGTGGTTGCTGGGAATTGAACTCATGACCTCTGGAAGAGGAGTCAGTGCTCTTAACCGCTGAGCCATCTCTCCAGCCCCATAACACCACCTTTTAAAAACCTCATGCCTCTCTCTCTCTCTCTCTCTCTCTCTCTCTCTCTCTCTCTCTCTCTCTGTGTGTGTGTGTGTGTGTGTGTGTGTGTGTGTGTGCATGCACACAGGGAGGTCAGAGGGCAATTTCTAGTGAGTGTTGGTCTTCATTTTGGACCTTGAGATGACATCTCTGTATCACAAAGCTTGCTGGCTCAAGAGTTTCCTATCCCAACTTCCTGTCTCAGAGTAAGAGCTGGGATCACAGGTGTGTGCAGCTTTGATTTTATGTGGGGTCTATGGATCTGAACTTAGATCCTCAGGCCTATGTTTTATCCACTGAGTCACCTTTCAGGCCCCACAGCACTGATTTTTTTTTTTTTTAAACTGAAGAACCATAATCTTTGATAATTTCCTTTTCTTCCTTTTGTTGGTGGAGGTGGCGATGTGGTTTGGTTTTAAGGCCTCATATGTGCTAGGCAAGTGCTTCACTACTGTGTTATAGTCCTTTTAAAATGATTTTGGGGGCTGGAGAGATGTCTCAGTGGTTAAGAGCCCCGACTGCTCTTCCAGAGGCCCTGAGTTCAATTCCCAGCAACCACATGGTGGCTCACAGCCATCTGTAATGGGATCTGGTGCCCTCTTCTGGTGTATCTGAAGACAGCAATGGTGTACTTACATATAGTAAATAAATAAATCTTAAAAAAAATGAATTTGTAACACAGTCTAAGTTATCCAGGTCGGCACTGAACTGGCCCTGTGGCTCATGCAAGCCTTGAACCTGTGATATTTCTAACTCAGCCTCCCAAGTGAGGTTAGAGCCTTGACTGAACGTTTTCAAAATAAAAAAGCTGAAGGGAAAAGTTAGTTCCAGCTTAAGCTCTTACCAAAACAAACTAACACCAAACCAAACCAAACAAAACTGAGAAACCAACAAAACAAAAAACCCTCAAAGCTTTGGGTTTATGTTTTGGTAGTAACTGGGAGAGCGGTGGTCACTGTAACAGGAGAAGCACTTTGGGTAAGATGTTTGGCATGATGCCCAATGGGGGTTTATTATAATTAAATATTATGAGATTTAAAACAGAGAGGGGCAAGGGAAGGGAACCACGCCTGGTTATGATGTCTCTCCGTCAGACTCAAGTGGTGATTACAACACCTTGGAAGCGCTTACTATGCTGTCCTCATCAGTCAGTTCCCAATCAGAGCTTTGAGTCATCAAAGTAACTCTGCAGGATGTGCGCACACAGTTCATGGCTGGCCATCCCAGACCCACGTTTCCAGGGCTATCTCACACCTTCTGCCCTTCTATTGTGGATTTGTCTCTGGCTTTTCCACGCCAAAGCACAGCTCAAGATGAGAGCAGCATATACTTCCGGATGGCATTCCCGGATGATGGTTGGGACATTAAGAGTCACTGAATACTCAGAACCATGTGGAGACACTGCCTTGCGGGGAGGGGGGATAGTTCGGGTAGCAATTTAAGTCAGTGCCAGTGGATAATGTTTCACTAATGAATGCATGCGTGTGTGTGTGTGTGTGTGTGTGTGTGTGTGTGTGTGTGTTCAGGCGATATCTTCATAAAACGACGCACAAATCATAGTGCAAGTCTTTTGAAAAGAGGACTTGGAGTTGTCTCTCATGTACGGGGATTTCCTCTGTGTTTGGGAGAGGAATGGCGAAACTCAAGGGAAATAATTCTATGCAGGAGCATGAACCTATTCTTGTGAATTTAAAGTAGATTTTGATCAGACCTGCCCCTCTCCCTTTTGCTAAGCAGGATCCCCCAAGCTGCTTCATCG
>NC_141539.1:123885000-123900000 GCF_021556685.1 Rattus norvegicus | reverse complement strand
GGCAGTGCTTGAGTGCATCTTGGAGCTAAAATTTGTGTGTGTGTGTGTGTGTGTGTGTGTGTGTGTGTGTGTGTGATTAAATTTCTTCTCTTAAAGACTATCATTTTATTTAGTCTTTGACAGTTTTATACAATACATCTTGACCATATCTAATTCCCGCTCAGTTCAGTCCCTCCCTTTCAATTTCCTTATGACTTCATTTCTTCTCTTCCCCAGACTAAGTCCAGGAAAGCAAGCTATGTGTGAATTAAATGTTGTATGGATTGATTGGCTGAAGAGGGAATGAAGAGGTGTTGCCCTTCAGTTCGCAAACACCTTCAGTATAGCCTCAGCCTTCTGTTTGGTCTCCAAATCTCTGGAGATAAGAAGTGTGGTGGTTTGGCTTCTATTTTTAATCATTGCAGGATTTATTTGTCAAATACCTGCTTCACACAGGGCACAGTCTGAGACCTAGAAATATAGTTAGAAGAGGACACGCAAAATAAGTGTTTTCTTGGAGTTTACAGTGTGGGTGTCGGGTCAAAATTAGTCACTGCAGGGAGACGTTAGGAATTCAAAGTGTAGCATGCTCTGTGGGCACCATGGGGCTTTCAGAAAGTCTGATAGAAAACGTGGAAGCTGGGTGTGGTGGCTCATGCTTGTAAAGGCAGCAGTGGGAGCCTGAGGCGGGATTCTGAGGCAGGATTTCCATTAGTTTGAGCTTAATTAACATGGGTCTACCTAGTGAGCTCCAAGTCAACCTGTGCTTCTCCCCTGTCTGAAACAAGACAAGCAGATTGGCAAAGGGCAGTGGAAAGGATGACCCAGTGGTTTCCATGTGGAAATGACACCTCTGTGGCACTGACACATAGAGTGGGAGTTCCCTGGCCAGTGAGAAGGGATTCTGCCTTCCTGTGGTGCAAAAGTTCGCCGAGCAGAAGGAACACGTGTGTTTGAGGAGCTGAAAACAGTGCTCAAAACCTAGAAGAGAGAGAAAAGTAAAGAATTCGGCGGCGAGGCGTGGCTGGGGACTCTCCAAAGCCCTGGTGTTGGTGGTGATAGGGTCAGGTTTGGGATTGAGGAAGAACGGTCTTTATTTTAAGCCTTAAAGAGGTTCAAGCCAGAGTCACATGATCTGCGCCAAGTTTCAGAAACATTGGCACATGATGATTGCAATTCTAGGGACCAGATGCAACGGTGCCAAGGCGGTGACTGGGGATGAAGAGATGGTGGAGAGAGAAGATTTGGGTGACCTGAAATCAACAGGATTTGTCAAAGAAGTACCGAGGTGGAACTTCCAAGGCCAGGGATGCTGCTGGGGCGGGTCTGGTGTGGAGAAGTGAGGGCATTCTAGGGTGAGATGTCCCCAGGGGGCAGCAGTTGACAGGGGAGGGGTAGATAGCTTTCAGAATTCTGCTAGGGATGTCAAGGGACCATGTTCCTGATGCTGGCTTTGAAAACTTATTTCTGAAACATCCTCTTGTGTCCTCATGACACAATTTCCCGTGTTTCACAGCCTGACAGAGAGAAGAGAGTACTTGTAGCGTCTACAGTTACAATCATAGATGCTAAAAATAAACACCACAATGAAAAGAACAGCATTTCCCATCACTTATTCTCACAATTTTTTTAAATTAAAAAATTGGTTAGCATATGAAGAATGAGTTTCATAATGACATCGTCATTCATATGTGACATTTTACTTTGTCCATACTCATATCCTCTCACATCCTCCATTCTGACTACCTACCCCACTCCTCCTCCCTCCCTCCTGCTGGTCCCCTTCTGGTTTGCTTTAGCTGTTTTACTATTTTCATTATTTAAAAAATTCTTCATTTTTGTTTTATGTGTGTAGGTGCTTTCCCCTTTACCACTTGTACACAGTGTTCATGAAGGCCAGAAGTGGGCATCAGATCCCTCTTGGAACTGGAGTTACCGATGCTTACCCAGTTGCCATGTAGGTGCTGGGACTTGAACTCTGGTCCTCTGGAAGAGGAGTCAGCCTTCAGGCTCAGTTTTTTTTTTCCCCTGGAGCTGAGGACCAAACCCAGGGCCTTGCGCTTGCTAGGCAAACGCTATACCACTGAGCTAAATCCCCAACCCCAGGTTTTTATAGTTCTTATTTGACACTATGTCACTGTCCTATTTGACCTTTGCCATTGCCAGGACATCGTGAAGCTGCCTTTCCTGACGTGATCTGCCTCACATCTTTTGTTTCTGGAGGTGCAGGTGACTAGAGTCTGGGCATGGGTGTGTCTTAGAATTATGTGCTAGATACCGATCGAATACTTCTCATATATTAATTTCCTTAAGGCTGACAAGCAGTTTAGGAGGAAAGGATTGTCCTGTATTTAAAAATGAGGCAACTTCGGAACAGAAGGGTCAAGTAACTTGCTCAGAGTTGCACAGCTAATAGCCAGTGGGGACTGGACTAAAATCTGGACTCTTAATCATTCTTCTAGCATGTATCAATAGACTATTGGGACACCTGACTCTTGCCTGCTGAGTCTTCCAAACACTCAAGGACTGCCAAAACTTATTGGAAGGAGGCAAAGGAGAAGGAGAAGGCTTGGCAGAGGAGGGGTAGCCACGCCAAGTCACCAGAATCATTTAGTGATGCTCTCCTGCCTACTCTGGATTTGTTTCCTGCTCCAGCACGTTAAAGGCTTTTAAGCCCAGAAACATCAATGCAGAGTGTTCTCACGGCTTGAGGCAAGCAGATCAATACTGTGGAGAAAACTCAAGACTTGGAGGTTGGAAAGAATCAGGTTCTGGAGCCAGCTGTATCATTTATTGGCTGTGTGACTTTAGGCTCTTCACTTGGCCTCTCTGGGCCTTTCTTTTCATTTAGAAAGCAGTCATGGATATGACCTCTGTGTACCCATGAGTTCTTTGTGTACCTCCCCGTCTTCTCGTTTCATCCCACCCTCGTTCTGACCTTTGGGTACTTAAGGCAGTGGACGGTTTTTCTCCTCCCCCCCCTCCTCTTCTGTAAAGGAATCATGTTGGTTTGTGTCACAGGGCCTCTGCATTTGTACTCTGAGCTGCTGGTGATGAATACTTACACACCTGGCTCCATTCTACCATGTGACTCTCGGGTCACATGCTACCTCCTTTGAAATGGCTTTCTTGCCCTTCCTGAGGAGTCCAGTTCCCCGTCTCTGTCAGGTTCTAGGATGTGTTGTCTGTTGAGGGCTCTTCCTACAGTGGCATCTTACTTACTTACATATCACGTTGGATGCCAATGTCCTGTACTGGCACAGAAGCTTCACGAGCAGGCACTTCCTCGCCTTGTTCCTAAGTGTACTCCAGTGCCACAGGAAGTAACTGGCAAACCCTAGTCACTTATAAACCCACTGCTTGATGATGAACTTGACGGGTAGATCGGTAGATGGATGAATGAACAGATGGACGGATGGGTAGATGGATGAATGGACAGATGGACGGATGGGTAGATGGATGAATGGACAGATGAGTAGATGGGTGAATAGAGGCAGGGAGGGAGATTGGGATGGATTAGCAAGGGAGGGGAGCTAGGTGGGGGGAGAGACAGATCTATTGACCTTTGGATGATGGATGAATAAACAGGTGTATGGAGGGACTGGAGGGTATCCAAGGCTCTGGTATCAGGAAATTCTAGGCTCCTCCAAGTTACAGACCATAAAGTACTAAGAAAGGCAGTAGAAGGCTGTCTTCAATGGCATGGTGCCAGAACACACATTCACATGCCCATTTCCTCTCCTTAGCTTTGTTTCCTTCCTGGTTCTCAAGCCTGTGGTCCACTGCTTTCCTTCCACCCTTTCTCCAGCAACTGAAAGGCTATGTGAGTGTGAGGCAGATGCCAGAAGGGTGTGTCTAGCCAGGCAAAGATCTGGTCAGTGTTCAGCGAATAATGGCTGTGTGGCTATTTTCAGGCACTTTAATACACTTAAGAAATAAATAAAACCTCCGAACGGGAGCCGGCTTCTTTAAAAAGCTGCACTTTCAGTGGAGAGTTCCAGAAAAACCTTCACCTTCTGTGTAGCACTTTTCAGTTTACAGAACACTTTTTTACAAATGATGTCATTTAGTCTTCAAGCGACTATTTTTGCAGATATTAAGGGTTTTCGTCTTGCTGCGGGGAAAAGCCATGATGCAGAAAAAGGAGAAGCAACTTCTTTGGGACCCTCAGACTGTAAGTAGACAGGTAGAGAGCAGAGGCTGACCAGGGTCGTTGAGTGCCACTATCCAGGGTACTGTCAGTCATACCTCCATTCCCTCCACAGTCTTTATCCATTTCAAGGTCACCCCCCTACTTCCTAGTAGGCGATACACTCACACGTCTCACTGGCCAACATACATGTTATGGCATGGATCAGCGTGTAGAGTGTGGAGCCTTTCATCCTGGCTCAAGGCGACTATCAGCCTGTGGTGAACGGGAGCTATGTTGAGTTTGTGGGGTCCCGTGAGTGCTGTCTTCATTAGTGTGTTTCCAAACATATGTTTGCACAGTTCAGGCTCTCTGGAAAGGAAATCATCTATTTCTGATTTAATATCCAACTTTCAGAAGATCAGCATTCCAAACGCAATTAATAATGATCCCAAATCACCATAATTAGGCTAGAAAGTGCAGCAGGATGAGGCTCCAGAGATTTTTCTGGGCTGAGGTTTGGTTTGCGCTTCCTTTGCAGCACGGTTGGTTCTTCCTCTGTGGAACGAAGACAGGGTGTGTAGACCCTGGCCGTTTCATCCCATTTTTGTCACACGCTTTGGCCTCATCGTAAGTCAGGCGTATTTGAGACACATGGTGCTGTTTTGACTCCAACTGGGAAACTTCAATCATAGCTGAGATATGGTGGGACAGTTACTACAGGCACAATGAGCTAGTGAATGAATTGCTTTTCACTTTTACTCTACTGGGAATCTCTCTCTCTCTCTCTCTCTCTCTCACACACACACACACACACACACACACATGCATACACATCTTCACGCTCAGGCAATGCATGTGCACACACTCACACAGAATGATAAATGATTAAAAAAGCTGAAAGACACCATTTGCCCACAGTTTAATCCCTCGGTGAAAGCAGAAATGTGAATAAAAATGATGGTCTCTTCTCAGATTTTATTAAGAGGGATATCTCGTGGGTGTCTCACACTGAGTTAGATCTGCATAGGGGCTCATCTGAAGGCTTTGCTATGGAACCTCAATGTGGCATCAGGAGTGAGGTCACTCTGCTGATTTGCACGCGCATGGCTTATTTCTGTCTTTAAGAATCTTCCTCTTCTGGACCCTGGTCCTTTGGGTCCTTCCCAGCAGCCTGGCATTGTCTATAAGACTCATCACTGTCACCCAGAGTGGGGGAAAGCAGAGACCTCATGTTTGCTCTACAAAGCATTTCTGTGGCTTATGGATGGAATTTGAGATTTCTATTTTCTTCCTCCTGGTATCTGGAACTGAGGGCCATAGAGTGACTATAAAGCCTGACTTTCTCATCCTCTACATGAGATTGGAGAAGAGGTGAGGACCACAGCCACTGCCCGAAGAAGGAGTGACCATGAAGGGCTCTTCCTCTGCATCCAAGAAGTGGGGAGGAGTGGGCACTAAAGTCTAAGAGTAGAATTATCATCTGGATAGGATTTCAGGGAATTCTGGCCTCATCGTTTCCCTGTAAGTAAACAGGCTTTGTTACTACCATATGTAAGAAGCCACCACAAGTAAGGTCTCCTCCCTGTCTTCTTCCTTCCTTCCTTTGTCCTCGGCTTGTTCTTAAAGAGTTCTGATCTTGGTTGCTATTACCTCTGTGAAATATTCTCATGTCTCCCACTTCCCCAGGGCCCCAAGGTAGAGTGTTTTAGCTGTGAAACCAGAAAGAAGAAGCGATGATACTGTTTTCAGGTGAAAGAAACTCACTCCATAGTGGCCTTTGTAGGCAGACCTGAAGTGTCAGTCCTTGTAATTATGGCACAGGAACCAGTAACAAGTTTACTGCATAGAAAATGAACACCTTGTAGAGGTTAGTAGCCTAGAGGTCTCCTGAATCACAACCAAACAATTTGCAGGATAGAGATAAGTAGTGTAATTTAACCCAGGTGTGTTGTGCATGTGTTATTGGATATTCGTGTGTGTGTGTGTGTGTGTGTGTGTGTGTGTGTGTATGTGTGTGTGTGTGTGTGTGTGTATGTGCATGTACAGAGGTTAAGGGGTGACATCTGGTGTCTTCCTTAATTCCTCTCTACCCTATCTATCTATCTATCCATATATCTATCCATCTATCTATCCATATATCTATCCATCCATCTATCTATCTATCTATCTATCTATCTATCTATCTATCTATCTATCCATCCACCTATCTATCTATCTGTCATCTATCTATCTATCTATCTATCTATCTATCTATCTATCTATCTATCTCAGAGTCTCTCACTGAATGGAAGTCATTTGGGCCAGACTGGCTGGGCAGGAGTTTCAGGAACTGTCATAGTCTTAGTGCTGGGTTACTGATATATGTTGCTGCACAGAGCCTTCACATGGATATTGGAGGTCTGAATTCGTCACATTGACAATTCAACTCATGGAGCCCCATAATTTACCCATTTTAGTGCAACCTGAGCCTGGAAGGCCACAGAGCTGTGTGTCAGTTGTGATATTTGACAATTACACACCCACCACCTTTGTCCTGTGAGCCAAGAGGTTAGGTGAATATTTAAAGAAACGACAAGAGGAGATTAGAGCTAAAAAGCCCCTACCTATTAGTTTATTGTCATTTTTTTGTTTCAAATTGGAGATGGTTTATTTTTCACCCATTTTAATCACAAACCAATTTGATCCGTATCCTAACATCCACTGGTTGAGAATGTTGTTTTAGGCTAAAGGCATTCATTTTTCACAGCAGAAGTTGAGCTCATATAGAAAGGACTCAGGTCAGTTCTGGTCTAGTATATTCAGTATTAGAGTGGCTGGGGAAGAAAATGCACATTATAATTATCTAACTTACACTGAAGGTAAGATGTTTCCCTGTGAACCATGGCAGCAGAGAGTGGGAGCATCTAAGTTCTTGGGCTGTCTCTGTTGCTCCTGTAGAAAAAGATTCAAGTTGTTGTTCCATCAACTCCCTTCTTTCTCTAATAGATTACTTTGATCTTGATTTGAGCTGTATTGCTTGGTAGTAACTAACTGGGGAGAATTTTTCCTTTTGACTTGTCCTCTTTAGCCAAAGAATTATAGCCAGTGCATCCGGCTTGCTATGCAGATGAGTTGAAACGAAATGACACACCGAGAACTCTTCTAAGCACCATGTACATGATAGGTGCCCTATTGTTGGTATGAGAAACACCTGGGGCACTGTCCAGGTTGCCAGGGAGGGTAATCCACAGCAGAAGCTCCCCTATTAGGAGTCTCTTAGCAGCCCAATACTCTCAATCCAGGTTTATAAAATCTAGGCTGTTCTGATTTTTTTTTTTTTAAGAAAGAGCAGAGAAAGAACACATGGTTTGCAATCATAATATTTGAGTTTGAGTTACTGCTCTACTGACTTTCTTGTCTGAATGTCTCCGTCTACTTTGGTTGTTGTATTGTATTGACCCCAGACCATTGTGTGGACTTGAAGAAGTCACTTACCCTCCTTGAGCCTTAATTTTTTTTTTCCTGGATAAAACACAGTTCACAGGAGCACTTTGTAGCTATTGAGACGATCAACCGAGATAAATGCAACTATGAGTTATAAACTGGAAAATGATAGTGTTTCCTAAAGTGTGTTCTCTGAGGTACAGCTAGTTTCAACAAAGGCTCCGAAGGAAAAAGAGAAAATCCAGGTCCCTCTGGGGCTGCACCCCAGTGGTAGAGTACTTCCCTGGCATGCCTGGGTTATAAAACTCCTAGAGTACAATCTCAGACGGTGAAAATCACCCAACAGAACATAACACAACGCTACACAAAAACTGTAGTCAAAGTACCAAAAACAAAAGCAGTGACAACACCAGCAGCAACATCAGTGACAGGTTATTGGGGAATAATTTCTCAGAATAATGCTTGTTCAGTTCTTTCTGGAGAGCCCTCACAAAACCTAAGTATTTTACTGTATTCCTGCCATCAATCAACCCAATATTTGACAGACCTGGTACGTGTGAGGCTCTGGGTTTTATTCCCACCACTATCAAAGAAGAAAGTATCTATTGAGCTATTTATAGGAGAACCCATAGCGAGTCTCAAAACAGGCAGGCAGACAGACAGACAAGACCCAAAACAAAACAAAACAAAAACACCACAAACAAAACAAAACAAACTGCACTCAGTGTTCTAGAATAAAACCAGAAAGAGCAGGATGGTTTCTGGTCTGTGCAATTCAACTCTTGGGGGTTGGGGGTGTCCATCCCAATGATGACACCGTCTGAAATGTGTGATTGAAACGCTAGCTGGTAGCTCACTGAGACAGCAGGGACGGTGTGCCTGGGGCGACAGGCACCCACAGTGACAAGCTGGTGGAGGAGGATTTGTTGGCAATCCCTGTCATTTTTCCAGTAAGTATTCTTTTGACAAACAGTTGCGTATTCCCTGTAATCTTGAATAAATGGTTTCCTGGAAGTAGAATGCATCAGAGCTCCGACGTTTCCCAACACCACACATCTGGTTTATTCTTCATGTGATTTATATTTTGAGGGAAGCCTGGGGGTTTCTGTGTTCTGCACAGAACAGCGTGCCTATGGAATCTTTGAGTGCCACTGCGGACTTGAGCGGGATCAGGAACTGGAGACTGTTGAGTTTGTCATTTCTGTACAAAGTGACAAAGACAGGGTCTAAGGAAGGGTGAGAGGGATTTCTGTGGGGCTGCCTGAAGCCCCAGTCTTATCCTAGAGCCAGCGCTTATGTTGTCTGTAACCATGGTAACCAAGGGCTGAAAGAGCCTCAGGATGCCAATCTGCCACCTTAGGCCCCCACCCCCAGTCTATTATTTTCCCTCTGTTCTTTCAACCTGGAGACTTCCTCTGCCTCCACAGGATGGATTCTTCCTTGGTACTTTAAACATTAAAAGTTTATTTTTATTTATTTATTTTTGTGATATATATCACTATCTATCTATCTATCTATCTATCTATCTATCTATCTATCTATCTATCTAATCTGTTTGTCTACCTGTCATTTGCCTATAGATAGACAGATAGATAGATGGGGAAAAACATGTGGAAGTAGGTTCTTTTCTTTGACATGTGGGTTTTGGGGTTCAAACTCAGATAGTCAGGCTTGGTAGTAAGCATCCTTACCCACTGACCCATTTCACTCTCTCATTGGTGCTTGTGTACGTGTGCATGTGTACGTGTGTTCATGTGTCTGTGTTTGCACCTCTGTGCAGGTGTGTGCTTGCTTGCTGATGTAGGGACATTTGCAGCCTAGAGGTTAGATTTGGGATATCCTCCTCCATAAGTTCCCCTTCCCCAATCCTTTTTTGGTTTGTTTTTTGTTTTGAGAAACGGTCTCTCACTGTACCTAGAGCTCAATGATTGGACAGATTGGATGGTGTTGAGCCCCTGGGCTCTACTAGTTGTGCCCCCTGGCTCTGGAATTACAGACATGGAATATCACACTGGCTTCTGCAGGGGACACTGGTGTGTTCATGCTTGGACAGAAAGCACTCTGCTAACTCAGCCACAGCCTCAGCTCCACACTGGTGTTCTTAACTTCCTGCCAACCTTACACTTCCAGAGCCCTACTTTCTTTTCTTCTTTTAATTTTATGTGTATGGGTGTTTTACCTGCATGTATGTCCTTGAACTCCATGAATGCCTGGTGCCTGTGGAGGCCAGAAGAAGCATTTAGATCCCCTGGGATTGGAGTTAGATGGCTGTAAGCTGTATGCTGGGAATTGAACATGGAGGGTTCTAGAAGTCCCACTCTTTAGCTCCTGGACCCACAGTGGATTTGTTATGACCTAGGCCAGGCCACACATAGATAATGTACTCAGCATTTCCCTGTCTACCATGGAAAGTTTCATGGGTGGCACATGCTGGAGATGTAGTTACAACTGTGCGTGACAACAATGGTTCTCTGTGTTTCTGACAATGTTATTTTACTGGCAGCCTGGTTAGATGGTGTGGGCTTTGGATGTGTTCCCAAGGTAGAGAGAAAGTCAACGGGGATGGATAAATTCAAACTCTGGTCTTTTGTCAAGAGATTTTGATATTGACTTGCGTTTGTGTGTGTGTGTGTGTGTGTGTGTGTGTGTGTGTGTGTGTGTGTGTGTGGTATGGTGACTAAAGGGTGGTGGCATGAATGGTGGCCTCATTATGGCTGATGTAGCAGGTTAGGCTGCTTGTTTATTTCTTTGGGATAACAGGATCTTCAGGAATAGTGTGCCACGGGAAGATGATGCTAAAAGTTTATTTTAAAGAATATTTAGACCGCTTTAAACTGCACAATGGATTTAGCTGAATGTTTGTGATGGACAGTTGCTATGGGCTATGATAGCGCTGGTACTGGACCTGACTGGGACCTTTGGATTTTCTTATAAGGACTCATGGGAGTTAAAAAACATACAGTTTGGGGAAAAATGTTTCATGACATCTTTGGTTTATGAGAACCAATTATGCAAAAAAGAGGGTGTGTTGTGGAGCAATGGGTGTTGCATATTCAATTTCTTACTTGAAAGAATCTTTTCTCTGGGTTTTGTCACTCAGCCCTTGATTTTATGGTAATTTATGCACTTGGATTGAACAAATCAATAAATGAAAAGCTATGGCGTGTCCATAGTCTCCTGACTTCAAATGCTTCTCGGAAGCATGCAGCTGTCAGTCCAACATAACGGGCCTAGACGAGTTTGCCAGCATCCCCTCCACACCGGCTGTCCCTTTGTTCCTGGTGTGTCCAGAGGCATTGTGACATTGTTGTATTTTTCCTCTGACTATAATGAGACCCCCTCCCTGCTCGTCCTGTCCTTGTGGCCTCAGCTCAGAAGTCCTCCTCCGAGCCTGAATTAATGAGAGACTATGACACATTGATTCCTTTCTCTGGCAGGGTGAGAACACAGCTTCCGTAGGAGCATGAATGCCAGCTTATCAGGCAATAAGTTCTACATTCAGCCCCAGTTATAAAGAGGGGCAGAACAGACAGCAGCAGGGGGCTGGACTCTAGGAGCTCTGTAAGTCCTCGTCTTGTCGTCCGCTCTTACACACACCACTGTTTCCCATGGCTGTCAGGATGCCTTTGCTTCTCATGCACCCGTAGTTGCTACTCATCCAGCTGGTAATTCTGAATACTTACTGAGTGAGTGTACACAGAAACGGGGCTGGGTACTGAACACAGACACATGGAAAAGTCCCAAGTCTGGAGACAAGTGCCTCGTCAAGTAACTAGGATGCACTGTGAGAAATTCACTGCTAGAGATGTGGATTAAAGCTGGGTATTCAGAACACACATGCTTTCTGTCCAACCTAAGGTAAAGGGCCTCCTCCTGCCATGATGTCTTATCTGAATGCATGAAGACAAGCAGGCATGAATTGAACCCTCTGAGACAATAAGTGGGAAAACATTCTTTGTTGCTTTGGGTTGTGTCTACCATGTTCTCTGTAGGCTCACATGTTGAGGGCCTTCTCCCCGGCTGGTAGCACTATTTTGGAGGCTGTAGAGTTTGAGGATGTGGGCATGGCTGGTGAAAGTTCATTAGGAGGGGTGGGCTTTTGAAAGTTTGAGCCTGTCTCCTGTTCAGGTCCTGTTCTGTTTCCTGGCCTGCTGTGGTGTGAGGGACTTCTGACATAAGCTTTCTTCTCTACGTGTTCTCCTCCACAATGGGCTTAAACCACAGAAATCATCAGCCCCCTTCCCTTCCACCAGTTTTTTCTAGCAGGTATTTTGGTCACAGTGATTCAAAAGTAACCACCTTACTACTCATGTCATTTCTAACAGATGTTTAGCCACAAATTTTAGAGAAAGTTACAAATTCTGCAGCTTTCTCAAAAACACCCCACTTCTGGTTGCAGTTGGTATACAGCTGTAGCTACCAGCTCAGTGTGACCCAACACACATCAGTGTTCAATTTTATTGTCTTACTCTTATCCCTTCAGCACTCTCTGAGTTCTTGTCATGAAGAGGATCTTACTATGTAGCCCAGGGTCATATTGAACTTGTCACCCTCTTCTTTCAGCGTCTGGCATTACGGGTGTGGACTACCACATCTGGCTATGTACAGACTTCTAGCTGTAATACTGGCACATTTTTGTCCCCCTTTTGGCTGGAATCATCTTTGCTGCTCCCATGGAAGGTGGAGAGAACTGGGGAGCTAGAGACCCTTAAATCACAACTGATGGGATACAGTGCATCAATACCCCAATTTCTTCGGCATTGGGTAAAATAGCTCAGCAGTGTGTTTTGTACAGGGCCTCAGTTTCCTAACAGTGATAACTCACTTGATGCTGTGTCTTTTATTGGTTTCTTAGCAACCTTCCCATCTGTGGCTCTCTTCTCTAATTCCCTAGTGGTTTTTTTTCACATCCTAAAAACTACTAGTATTCAAAATCTTATTGTAGGTTCAGCTTCTTGGGGAACTCAGAGGAAGACATATGGTGAAGATCTATTATTCCCTGTGTTTTTGTTGTATTGCATCAGGCACCAGCTTTGATGGTAGACTGAGGGGAGAGAATGGATACAGGACCTCAGGATACCTAACTTGTCACTAAGGCAAACAGCTTTCAAGGGATATAATCTACACCTAAGCAAAAACATCTTCCTTGAGTTCTGATTCTGGCAAATAAGCCCCCAAAAATGTGGTGAGCCAAGGCTTGATGGGGCTCATCTAAGCTTCATCAAACCAGTTTGTTTCCATAATTCTCCTTCTTATGAGAGGGAAAAATGAAGTGCAGTTGATTTTCATTATTTACAATAATTGTTATGTTGGTACAAATAGCGAATTAACAAATGAAAACCCTTGTCACTGTGGGAAGCACAGGGCTAGGTTCCTGCTAATCTCTGGCCACAACATGCTCATCAAGTGATTAGGATGGACCATCATTCTACTGAATTTGTACTGTTGTCTCGTTTTGCATTGAGCTCCTGGCTACAGCTTTGCTAATGTGCCTGGATGAAACTCATCCAACACACTAGCTTTTCTCTGAAGTCCCTCACTGTCACCTCTGACAAAGAAACATCAGGTAACACTTTCATGTATTTCTTGGAGATTTTGGGCACTGATATCATAAGTAGACTATAAATAACATAGTTGCTTAGACTATGAAAGCTGAAGTGAGAAGGCAGAGAAAAGCCTGGCTGATCTCCAGCTGAGGGTGTGCTATGCAACTGGATCCCCCACCTCTATTGTTCACCTCATGCCTGCAAATGACCACAAAAGCACCACACATATTGATTGTGAGATGATCCGGATAAGATGTTCAGGTCGGAGAATAAATAACAATAGAATTTGTGATTATTAATGAAAGCCAAATGTCTTTCTCATGTTATCACACTGAGACTTGATTCCAGTTTACTCCATTCATAAACATAAGAGCCAGACTCTGTGACTGATAATGAAATGATACGGAGGTATTAATGAGGTGGTCCTTGCCATTCAGGGTCCATTCTGGTGGTTCAGAGACATCCACTGACATAAGAAAGAACACACACACACACACACACACACACACACACACACACACAAACACACACATTCTTACAGAAGAAGTGTGAAGGAGGGAATTAAGAATTCTAGTCAGAATAGGTACTGCCAGAGCATGACAAATACAGAGGCGAATGCTCCTAGCCAACCATTGAGCTGAGAATGGGGTTCACATTGGAGGAGTTAGAGAAAGGATTGAAGGAGCTGAAGGGGCTTGCAACCCCATAAGAACAACAATACCAACCAACCAGAGCTTCCAGAGACTAAACCACTACCCAAAGACTATACATGGACAGACCCATGGCTCCAGCTGCATGTGTAGCAGAGGATGGCCTTATTGGGCACCAACGGAGGAAAAGTCCTTGGTTCTGCCAAGGCTGGACACCCCAGTGTAGAGCAGTGTCAGGGAGGGGAGGCAGGATGAGGAGGTATTTGGGGAGGGGGAACACCCTCATGGGGGTTTGGGGATATTCTCAAGGGGGAATGGGATAGGGGGTTTATGGATGGGAAACTGGGAAAGGGGATAACATTTGAAATGTAAATAAAAAATATCCAATTGAAAAAAAAGAATTCTAGTCAGAAAGGACTTGGAGGAAAGCCTCAGGTAGGTCTTGAGGGACAGGCTGCATTTCAAGTACTCTGTACATCTTGGAGACACACGGTCAGAGCAACCTTGTTTACTATGATTGAATCTCTCACCCTCCCTGGCCTTGTACCCTCTGGTAACACTCATTCTTCAGTGAGTCAAGTATGTCTTTTTAAGATCATCTTTCCCACTTACACTGGGGATCCTCTGCTCTTTGGGGCATCCTCTCTTCTCTAGAAACACTGGTCTTGCCCTCTTTCCACAAATATCCCCATCACTGTATAAACAGGCTTCTGTATCACTGATCGTCTCCTTGACCCTTTGTCTCCTCTTACTATCACTTCATTTCTGGACAGAGTGGTCTAAGGTTGGCATCTTTACTTACTTCACTTTCTAAGTGGCCAATGCTCCCCAGGGACAGCTTTCACTTCTTCCTCTGTACGGACTTTTGAGTATGATTAAGGTATATATTGCTGCCTGGTAGTGGCATGGAAAAACCCTGTCTCAAACAAAAGAAAGAAAGAAAGAAAGAAAGAAAGAAAGAAAGAAAGAAAGGAGTGAAGGAAGGAAGAAAGGAAGAAAGAGAGGAGATTCTTTATGGTGCTAAGACCCTGCTAGAAGTTTCTTATACAATATGGGCACTGGCTGTTAGAAGAGTTAGATTCTTATCAAATGAAGAAATTCACAGGATTTAGATCTGCTACTTTCTAATACCATCTAGAAGTTTGTTCTTTTTGGCTTGTTCAGTTTCCCATTCTGTCTCTTGCATAGTACCAGCACAGGTCCTAAATGGCAGTACAAAGACCCAGGAGCTCCTGAAGTCATTTTACTCTAAAGACAGAAGAAAATGAGG
>NC_141539.1:122630000-122675000 GCF_021556685.1 Rattus norvegicus | reverse complement strand
TGCTTATTGATGACTTAACAGCTAACATCCAAATGTGAGTGAATACAAACCATATTTGTCTTTCTGGGTCTGAATTGCCTCATTTGGGATGATTTTTTTTCTAGTTCATTTTTCTATGAATTCCATGACTTCATTTTTAATGGCTGGCTAGTAATATGACATCGTGTAAATGGAATTTTCACAATTCTGTTTCCATTTGTCCATTCATCTATTTTCTAATTTTTATCCACTTTTATTGAAGGACATCCAGGTAGTTTCCAATTTCTGACTATTAGGAATAGAGGAGCAAGGAACGGGATTAAGCAAGTTTCTCTGTAGTAGAGTGAAGCATCTTTTGGGTATATGCCCAAGAGACCAATGGAAGGATCTTGAGCTACATTGATTGCCATCCTTTTGACTTCCGTAGTGGCTGTACCAATTTGCACTCCAACAGTAATGTACGAGTGTTCCCCTTACTCCATATCCTCACCAGCATGAGTGGTCATTTGTTTAATTGATCTTGGCCATTCTGATTGGATGAAAGGAAATCTCAAAGTAGTTTTGAGTTGCATTTCTTGATAATTAAGTATATTGCCATTTTAAAGGATTTCTCAGCCATTTGTGTTTCCTCTTTTGAGAATTCTCTGTTTAGATCTCTATCACATTTTTAATTGAGTTGTATGCTTTCTTTATGTCCAGTTTTTTTGAGTTCTTTATATATTTTGGATATTATCCCTCTAGGAGATATGTAGTTGGTAAAAATATTTTTTTCATTCTGTAGCCTGCTCCTTTGTCTGAATTTGTGTTTTGTGTTTTTTTGCCATCCAGAAGCTTCTCAGTTTCATGAGGTCCCATTTATCAATTGTTGACCTTAGAGCCTATTTTATTGGTGTTCTGTTCAGAAGGTCTTTTCTTGTGCCAATGAGTTCAAGGCTATTCTTCAGTTTCTCTTCTGTAAGAATTAGCATATCTGGCTTTATTTAGAAGTTTTAAATTTATTTGGAGTTGAGTATTGTAAGGGTGATCTGTTTGTATTCTTCTGTATGTAGCCATCCAGTTTGAACAAAACCATTTGTTGAAGATGCTGTATTCTTTCTTGGCTTCGTTATAAAAACAACAACAAAACAAAACAAAACAAAAACAATAGGTACCCATAGGATACATGCATAGATTTATTTCCAGGTCTTCTAAGCAAAATCTGACAATTTTCCTTTTATAGCACTGGAAATGAGAAAGGTAAGAGAAAATAGACTGGATGTGCAGAAGGGAGGTAGGCATATGAATAGTTCAGCATCCTGTCTCTTCCTCTTTTTCTTTTCTTTCTCTCTCTTACTGGGCAGCTTAGACTATGGTTGCAGTCATTATTCTCCTGTCTCAGCATTCCAGGTCCTTGGTGTTCAAGCCTGTGTCTCATTTTTAAACTCTCTTTTACTGTACGAATGTTGCTTTATCTAACACCTCGGAGTTCTTTTCTTTCCCATGATATTGAATCCATTTTTTGCTTGAGCAGGAAAACAGTATACATCATATTAGCAACTGACAGAAAGAAATGTAAGTTTTCTCTCCACTGTCCATCTCCCTTCTCAGCTTTTAATATGGTCTTATAATGATCATATGGAGTCACTCTATGTTCTTTAATAATTAAGCCTGTATTTTCTGAAACAGAGATTTTTTTCTCTTTTTTCTTCACACTAACTTACTGGGTAGGTATCTTGCCCAGGCTATGTGTTACAGCCATGCTTGTAACAGATTCTGTCACTTCTGAAAAACTGCTTGAAAAAGTATAGTAAAATAATTTTACTCACATGATAGCAGTCAGGCAATATTCATAAGCTCAAGGCAGTAGAAATTTTCCTAATATCCCTGCCTTTGTATCACACATGGAGATAAACACAGAATAAAACCTAATAGAACCAAAACGTTCAATGTTATATTCCTCAGGTGCTAATTGATCTTAGTGGTTGAAAATCAGCATACAGTTACACACAAAAATGATTCTTCTCGCCATCTAATGAATAGATGTCACTAAAAATACCTCAGAATATTACTACCCCACAAACAAAGATAAATTTATCCTCTTGAGGCCTTCGAATTTCAGGGAATCAATACAGCAATTGTACACATATATATGTAGGCACACACAAGCCAACAGGAACTGTCTCCCAGCTTAATTATGCTCCTTAAACATTAGAAGGATTGAGACTGCACTGTTATAGTTACTTATGAGATAGAAGGCAGGTCTGAAGCCACTAACTATTGTTACAATCATGTAACAAAATTTCAAATGACTCATAAATATTGACTGGGTTTTATCAGGTGGCATGTCATTGTTACTTCAGGAATCAAGAGGTGATGGTAAGAGGACTGTGAATTGAGGCCAAACTGGGATGTACAGCATGTTCGAGAACAGCTTGGAACATACAGTGAGAATCTGAACTAAATATGCAATTCATTATATAATGAATCAAAAGCCAAAACAAACCAATCCTACTACATGGTAGACTGACCAGAGTGGAAAACTGGTCTCCTAGCTCGGGTTGATAATAGCCAAGGGGTGATTGTTTTACAGTGTTAATAGAAATGAAACCCACTCATGTGCCAAATGAAATTCTAAATCAGTTTTTCAGTTTGCTGCTAAAGTGTAAAGTAGTCAAAACATTATTTGATTAAGCACTTAATTTTGTGAAGCAGAATTCTTGAAGAAAAAGAACTTAATTATATCAGAACCACAATACTAAACAATGATTTTAATTCATAGTCTATTAACAAAAAAAAAAAAAAAAAAAAAAGCAGGCACTGTCCAAGAGTAAGCATAAATAAAAGATTTTAAGATAAAAAAAAGTCACAAAGCATGTGAAAAATATTCTCATTTCTCAGGTCAATAACAATATTTATACTTTTGATTTTAATAGTGCTCAAAAGAATGAGAGGGACACAAAAGATTCCAATCATAAAGGTAATGGTTTCTCCATTTTCATTGCTCTCTTTGCATAAGAATGCATGAGTAATTCTACGGTCTCAGTAGGTTCCAGCTAGAGATTTCAGTAAAAGGTTATTTTTAATTGTATTTTATTTTTATGTACCAGGTGAAATAGATAAAATAAGAAGTGTGGTGTTGGAGAAATTGCCCGGCAGCAAGAGTACCTGCTGTGCAGTCAGCTACCGAATACGGTTGACCCCTAACTTCTGCTCTCATGAAACAAACACCCCTTCCTGGTTTCCATGTGTACATGGAATTGTGTTCTTGCACACAATTCTGCACACACACACACACACACACACACACACACACACACACGTGTGTGTGTGTGTGTGTGTGTGTGTGGTTGCTATCCCCAGTTC
The DNA here is from genome assembly GCF_021556685.1 of Rattus norvegicus. Taxonomy (NCBI): domain Eukaryota; kingdom Metazoa; phylum Chordata; class Mammalia; order Rodentia; family Muridae; genus Rattus; species Rattus norvegicus. The sequence goes on along the minus strand of NC_141539.1, from coordinate 122,671,679 downwards.
CCCATCACCATTGCTACACACCTCTGTTAAATTTCTCCATCTCCTCCCATACCTGACTCTGTCCTCCTTTTTCATCCCCTCCTCTCTTCCTCCCAAGTTCCTCCCACCCTCTATGTCCTTCACACAGACCCATAATCACATATAAGTCTTGAAGAACGTTATAAGATGTTTCCTATTCATTTTAAGCATAGTAGATTAAGACAAATGAGAATTAATTTTGAAAGAAGGAATAGAATTTCCTTGCTTATGTATAAAATTGAAATAGAATATCTTAGATGATGATAGCGATATCAACACATGCTATTTAGGGTGCAGGGCAATATAACTTAGATAGGATACAGAAGGAAGACCGAAGAGGGGATGCTTCGGTCCTACTTACAAAGGGGAATAAAATAATCAAGGGACATAGAGGGTGGGAGGAACTTGGGAGGAAGAAAAGAGGGGGATGGGAAAGGAGGGGCCAGAATCAGGTATGGGAGGAGATGGAGAAATTGAACAGAGGTATGTAGCAATGGTGATGGGGAAGTGGGGATAGCAACCAGAAAGCCCCAGATGCCAGGAAAGCAAGAGCCTCCCAGGACCCCAGGGAGATGACATTAGCTGAAATACCATAAAGGGGAGGCAGAACCTGTCGAGAGGTTGAGGGATGAGGCTTCCCACCAATCTTCATAAATTTAACCCAGAATTGCTCCTGTTTAAAGTAAATACAGGGACAAAAAATGGAGCAGAGACTGAAGGAAAGGCGATCCAGAGACTGCCCCACTGGGGGATTGATCCCACATGCAGACACCAAACCCAGACACTATTGCTGATGCCAAGAAGTGCATGCTGGCAGGAGCCTGATACAGCTGTCTCCTGACATACACTGCTAGATCCTGATACAGATGAGGATGATTGAAGCCAACCATTGGACTGATCACAGGGACCCCAATGGAGGACTTAGGGGAAGGAATGAAGGAGCTGAAGGGGCCTTGTCTGGCATCAATGGGATGAGAAGCCCTTGGTCCTGTGAAGACTAGATGCTCCAGTATAGAGGAATGATAAGGAGGTGAGGTAGAAGTGGGCAAATGGTTAGGGGAGCAGTCTCATAGAAGCAGAGTAAAGGGTGATGGGATGGGGGTTTGCAGAGGGAAAACTGGGAAAGGGGATAACATTTGAAATGTGAATAAATAAAGTATATAATTTAATAAAATTAAAAGCAGGTTGGTCATGTTGTTTTCAAACAATTTCATTTGATGAATGAGGTTATTATGGCTTTATATTTTTTGATTATATAAATACAAGAAAAAATTTATTTATAGAAAGCATTCATGATAAAAGGGAAAAATAAGGAATCATCTGCATAGGAAGAATTGTAGATACAGAAAATATTTGACAGATATCTCCAAGGGTATTAAGTTGTGTTTTAAATATTAGGTTTTTTTTTTTAACTTTGTTATGTTTCAAGGGGCACTGGCCAGCTCAAACATAACAAACATGGTTCTGCCAGACTTTGCCCTTCTCCTCCATTCCCTCTGCCTTGATATAAACCAATAGATTACATTCTTAAAGCTGGCCACCAAGGCCTACTCTCTTATGTTCTTACTTCCTCCTCCTGAGGATGATCACCAAGGTTCAGCTATGAGGGTAATGAAGTCCGGTAATCAAAAGCCCTCTTTGGCTTACCTAATTAATATGCCTAAACAAAATGAAACCTTATCCTGACACAATACAGGTACTTTGTATCTTTATAAACTGCCATTTTCTTATGTGTCATGTCTGTCTCCCCTCTGTCCAGAGGCAGTCCGTTGTCCTCCTCTGGAGCAGACACCTTTTCTCCCTCTATCATTTTTTCCTTTCCCTTCTCCTAAATCCTCTATCTCCTGTCCTTGGATCTTATTCTCTGCCTTCTGTCCCTCTGTGGTAGATAAATCTTCTTTGTGCTAAGAACTTGGTCTTGGGGATCCTGAGCCCTTTCATTGTTTAGAAATATATTAATTTATGTCAGGTATTAAGAGTTACGAGGCCAAAACACAACTCTTGTAGAAAAATATTATTGTGAAATTCGAGTATGTACATTTTAATAAGGACAAATGCTGTTTTGAAAGTGTGTCCAGAAAGGCCATTACCATGATAACCTTTCCTGAAAGTGCTTGTGTGAAGGTCTCCAACCAAATGTCAAAGGAGAGCCTATGTAAATAGACTTTGAAAAAGTATAAATCCTAACATGAAAATCTGACATACAAGGACAAAAGGAAACTTAGTAATTGCAAGCCTTTTAACATCTGCACACATCTTTACCCAACACATTCCAGACAACGCTTAGCTTCTGGGAACTTGCTCTTTCTACAGATTCCCTTCCTGATGCTTGGAAATGGGTGAGACTCTATTTGCAATGAGTAGAATTGCCATAGACTAGAGGTCCCCTGGCCAGCTTCCTACTGTCAATTATAAATACGTCAGCTGAAAATTTCCCCAGGGGTATCATTTCGATTTGACACTGATACTCTCAAACAGCATTCATTTAAAGTGAAGCTATAGATTGAACTCTGTAAATCTATGAATCTGAATCCCTTCAAACTTTCCTTGACACAATCCAGATATAACTTCCTGAAAAGGAGAAGAAATTGTTTAGGAAACTGGAGACCAGGTACCTACCCGTTTCTCCTTCTACCCTCAATCCTTCCTCCTCCAAGATCTTCCCTAAGAGGTTATGCTGTTAGTTTTTATGTATATTGCTGGTCCTGCCCTTTCCCTTAAAGTAGCATTGTCAGACATCGTCACTAAAGGGATCTTGGTTCTATAGAAAATACATTGCTCATCACAAGAATATAGCAATCAATATAATTCATGCAATTAAAATTTTGAAATAAGACATGCGTTTGGAATATGATGTCTATTAAAATGTTATTTTACATGAATATTTTTCTTAAAAATCTTCATAAGCTTCTATTAGCATTCCACATAAACTTAAAACATTTTATATGACATATTCTAGAGATGCAGAATATGAGATTAATTATTTCGTGAAGTCAATACTCAAGACTTATAAGGATACCCATTTGCTTTTCTATAATATAGACACTTAAATTATTTTAATAGAGCAACACACCCTTAGAAATTCCAAATGAAAGAGGTGGCTGAATAATTATCTGGCGGACTTACTAGTTATTGATCATCACTGAGATAATTCACCTACGTGCCCTATTTTTTCTAACCCCACATTTCTGAGGACTTGGGTTGGGGCTACCAGATGGGGCATTTGAAAGCTGTCGGTTTATTTTGGCCACAAAAGCACTGCATTTAAAACAGGCATTCTTTGTTGAAGCCTCTGGAATTGCTCACCCTGGGCTTGCACACATGCCTGTTTGTGCGAGCCCAATTTACATGGCGAGTGAGCAGTATGGAGATATTGTCTGCGTTGCAGCCCCAGCTTGAATGGAGGCAGTGTAACCTTTCATTCACTCCTTTTTCTTCCAAGGATATTACTTGTCTTGCCTCAAAAACAATTATTCATTGCTCTTTATTTTTCCCCCCTGCATGAAAATCCGCACATGTTCCTTTTACTTCATACTTTCAGAACTTCTGATGCCCTACGAGGCTCTCGAGCAATTTCCATTTCCAGAAATAGCAAGGCATCCTTCTGAGATGCGGTTAAAGCCCGTTTTAATATAGCACGTGTTTATTTAAACTCACTGCCAAATAGCTCCTCGGTGGTGGTTTCTGCTTGGAGCCAAAGGTTAAATAGGCCATGGAGAATAATTCTAAGAGTGAAGGAAGCTGTCCTGTGCCAAGTCTAAAGTCCTCTCGGGAAGGAAACATAGCAAACATAGTCTTCACCTTTCATGACTAAGGGACCTGCCATCGTTTCTCATCACCAGGCCATTTGACTTGTCAAATTCTAATTCATTGTTAGGGTTCTACGGGAAACCCAATGCTAATGTCCCATTTCTCCTTGCTGGAATGGAAGGAAGGCCCATTGTCACATCTTAATGCTGTCTTAACGCTTGAGATGACAGACAAGCTCACCCGAAACACAGAACCCAAGTTACACATGAGAGCAAATTTCTTTTTCTACCAACATACCCCTTGTGAATAATTCACTATTGATCTTCGAAGGATAGAGACAATAAATCCTTAACATTGCAGAAAGAAGAGAAATGCGGTCCATAGTATAAGTTCTATTTTGAATGCACACAATTGAAAAACTTGGAAGGCAATAAGTTTTATACAGGCTAGCAACTGAAGGCTTGGATGTTTTATAACCTACAGGTTAAATGGCTGTTTCTCAGGGAAATTGATGAAGCTGCATTCTTCTTCCTCTTCTTCTAGATTTTTTGTAACTGTGTGTAACAACAGATATACAGGGTAGCTGTTTATGTAAGTATTTTCGCAGAGCTCCGGGCTCCTGACAGTCATCTTGGGGAAGCCACCTGCCTTCAGAGCAGCTAGTTCCTCTTAGCTGTCCCTGACTGATTTGCATGCTCTCTCTGGTGTCCCCAACAACAGGTGTCTCATTAGCACCTAAGCAGTGCCAGCTTCTCAGGAAGGCTGTGATCTGATTAAACACATGCTCCATTTTTATCTCTTTATGAGTCATTACTTAAAGGTTTTATCACCAGATTGCCACACTTAATTACGTGGAGCCATAATTAAATATGAGCAATCTTTACACCGGCTTTTTAAATTTGTAGTTTTAACTTCAGTGACATGTTTTGCTGCTGGCGAATTTAAAGGTATCTTTAAAAGAGGGGTTTAGTGAAGGAGCAGAGCAAGCGGCAGGTCTTCCTCACATTAATATTTATAATCCAATGTGAAAAAAAAAGAGAGTCCTGAACTGTAGTTAGAGGCTTGAAGATAATCAACAAAAAATGGACAATTATATTAGAATATGCTAAGTTCGTTTTTATCAGGGGTGGGGGGGGGGAACTGAAGTACTGCTTGCCCTTTAAATTGCAGTTTATACCGGGATGCAAGGAAACCTCAGGAAACAGTGTCCCTGTGTTCTGAGGACATGTCAAGTGAATACGACAATAAAACATGAAATTATCCATTTTGAAAAGGTTATAAACAATGAAGTTTCATTTCTCGTTTTTCCCCCTGAAATATTTATAATATGCATTTTAGGCTAGAACTGAATGGTTAAAATAACTTCATAATTTATCTTGTTGCTGTTTTCATTTTTCTCCGATCTCCTTTATATTTCCAAATGCTTACCATCCAAAGAGCTAGAACCCTTTTTCTGTCCCTCAGTTGGGAATTTTTGGGAGACACAGGTGGCCTGGTTTCTTTGTCAGGCTTTTCTTTAGCCTCTCCCAGGTGTCTTTTCATAGTCTAGAAATTCTTAGGGACTGTTCACCATAAACAACACTGATCTAATCTCTGTTCTCCAGGAGGAAAACATCTAGTCTATGAAACTTTCCTTACCTCCTACAGTGTCAGGTTGTACATGCGATAAAAATTTTGCAAACTTTCTAGAATTTTTCAGAAAGATTCTGAGCAATCACATGAGAGAACTCATGAACCAAGAGGGCAAGGCCTTTCTTATCTATGCAGTATAGATTCTAAGGATTGTAATAGAAGAACATTCTGGAATTTCCTCCTACCTTTTTATTATCACTCCTTCCTCCCAAGCTTTTACAAGTTTCAAGGCCTGAGATTTAATCCTTCTCTGTGGAAAATTCCTTCTCTTATTCTAGAATTGTTTTCGCTCCCAGTTACTTAGAGGTCACCTAGAATTAAGCAATGTCTTGATGACTTGCAGGTACCTTAACAGGTCAAAACACCAGCGTGGAAGTCTGGCAACATGAGTTATTTCAGGGAACCTATAAAAGAGTGGAAAGGAAAACTCAATTCTACAAAGTTATCTTTTAGTCTACTGCATTTTGTGGCATAGACCCATTTACCCACACTTCATTTACATAAATATACATGATGATAATACATTAAAATAATTTATCAAAAGTCTTAACATCATCCATCCCCAGGTAATGGTTTCTGGTTCATCCTTGTAAGAGACTGGAGAGGGTGCTGGACCATGACGGTGAAGACATGTGGTAGAATGTAAGCAAGAGCGGGTTGCTGCCACCACAGAGAGCTTGTGGGCAGCACCCCGCGAGCAAACTTGAGCCTCGGGACCACAGGTAAGACCAACTTTTCTGCTGCAAGAGACCTGCCTGGTGAACTCGGGACACACAGAGGCAGAATTCCTCTAGGAACAGGCACTCCCTGTGTTTACCTGGAGTCCCACACCCGCGGATCCTGGCCCACAGCAGCTCTCTGCTCCCAGACCCCGTGGGAGAGAGACCTCACCGCCTGGTCAGGTGCGCACTCCTGAGGCTGCAGAGCGGAAGAGACCACCAACACTGCCCACCCCTGCCCACATCCCGGGCCCAAGAGGAAACTGTATAAGGCCTCTGGGTTCCCGTGGGGGAGGGCCCAGGAGTGACAGGACCCCTGCACCTGAGACACCACCAGAACCTGAAGGAACAGACAGGATAAACAGTTCTCTGCACCCAAATCCCATGGGAGGGAGAGCAAAACCTTCAGAGAGGCAGACACGCCTGGGAAACCAGAAGAGACTGCACTCTGCACACATCTCTGACGCCAGAGGAAAACACCAAATGCCATCTGGAACCCTGGTGCACTGAAACTCCCAGAAAGGGCGGCACAGATCTTCCTGGTTGCTGCCACCGCAGAGAGCTCGAGGGCAGCACCCCGCGAGCGAACTAGAGCCTCGGGACCACAGGTAAGACCAACTTTTCTGCTGCAAGTGACCTGCCTGGTGAACTCAAGACACAGGCCCACAGGAACAGCTGAAGACCTGTAGAGAGGAAGAACTACATGCCCGAAAGCAGAACACTCTGTCCCCATAACTGGCTGAAAGAAAACAGGAAAACAGATCTACAACACTCCTGACACACAGGCTTATAGGACAGTCTAGCCACTGTCAGAAATAGCAGAACAAAGTAACACTAGAGATAATCTGATGACGAGAGGCAAGCGCAGGAACCCAAGCAACAGAAACCAAGACTACATGGCACCATCAGAACCCAATTCTCCCATCAAAACAAACATGGAATATCCAAACACACCAGAAAAGCAAGATCTAGTTTCAAAATCATATTTGATCATGATGCTGGAGGACTTCAAGAAAGACGTGAAGGACTCCCTTAGAGAACAAGTAGAAGCCAACAGAGAGGAATCACAAAAATCCCTGAAAGAATTCCAGGAAATCATAAATAAACAAGTAGAAGCCCATAGAGAGGAGTCACAAAAATCCCTGAAAGAATTCCAGGAAATCATAAATAAACAAGTAGAAGCCCATAGAGAGAAGTCACAAAAATCCCTGAAAGAATTCAAGGAAAACACAATAAAACAGTTGAAGGAATTAAAAATGGAAATAGAAACAATCTAGAAAGAACACATGGAAACAACCCTGGATATAGAAAACCAAAAGAAGAGTCAAGGAGCTGTAGATACGAGCTTCACCAACAGAATACAAGAGATGGAAGAGAGAATCTCAGGAGCAGAAGATTCCATAGAAATCATTGACTCAACTGTCAAAGATAATGTAAAGCAGAAAAAGCTACTGGTCCAAAACATACAGGAAATCCAGGACTCAATGAGAAGATCAAACCTAAGGATAATAGGTATAGAAGAGAGTGAAGACTCCCAGCTCAAAGGACCAGTAAATATCTTCAACAAAATCATAGAAGAAAACTTCCCTAACCTAAAAAAAGAGATACCCATAGGCATACAAGAAGCCTACAGAACTCCAAATAGATTGGACCAGAAAAGAAACACCTCCCGTCACATAATAGTCAAAACACCAAATGCACAAAATAAAGAAAGAATATTAAAAGCAGTAAGGGAAAAAGGTCAAGTAACATATAAAGGCAGACCTATCAGAATCACACGAGACATTTCGCCAGAAACTATGAAGGCCAGAAGATCCTGGACTAATGTCATACAGACCCTAAGAGAACACAAATGCCAGCCCAGGTTACTGTATCCTGCAAAACTCTCTCAATTAACGTAGATGGAGAAACCAAGATATTCCATGACAAAACCAAATTTACACAATATCTTTCTACAAATCCAGCACTACAAAGGATAATAAATGGTAAAGCCCAACATAAGGAGGCAAGCTATACCCTAGAAGAAGCAAGAAACCAATCGTCTTGGCAACAAAACAAAGAGAAGAAAAGCACACAAACATAACCTCACATCCGAATATGAATATAACAGGAAGCAATAATCACTATTCCTTAATATCTCTCAACATCAATGCCCTCAACTCCCCAATAAAAAGACATAGATTAACAAACTGGATACACAACGAGGACCCTGCATTCTGCTGCCTACAGGAAACACACCTCAGAGACAAAGACAGACACTACCTCAGAGTGAAAGGCTGGAAAACAACTTTCCAAGCAAATGGTCAGAAGAAGCAAGCTGGAGTAGCCATTCTAATATCAAATAAAATCAATTTTCAACTAAAAGTCATCAAAAAAGATAAGGAAGGACACTTCATATTCATCAAAGGAAAAATCCACCAAGATGAACTCTCAATTCTAAATATCTATGCCTCAAATAAAAGGGCACCTACATACGTAAAAGAAACCTTACTAAAGCTCAAAACACACATTGCACCTCACACAATAATAGTGGGAGATTTCAACACCCCACTCTCATCAATGGACAGATCATGGAAACAGAAATTAAACAGAGACGTAGACAGACTAAGAGAAGTCATGAGCCAAATGGACGTAACAGATATTTATAGAACATTCTATCCTAAAGCAAAAGGATATACCTTCTTCTCAGCTCCTCATGGTACTTTCTCCAAAATTGACCATATAATTGGTCAAAAAACGGGCCTCAACAGGTACAAAAGGTAAATAATCCCATGCGTGCTATCGGACCACCACAGACTAAAACTGGTCTTCAATAACAATAAGGGAGGAATGCCCACATATACGTGGAAATTGAACAATGCTCTACTCAATGATAACCTGGTCAAGGAAGAAGTAAAGAAAGAAATTAAAAACTTTTTAGAATTTAATGAAAATAAAGGTACAACATACCCAAACTTATGGGACACAATGAAAGCTGTGCTAAGAGGAAAACTCATAGCGCTGAGTGCCTGCAGAAAGAAACAGGAAAGAGCATATGTGAGCAGCTTGACAGCACACATAAAAGCTCTAGAACAAAAAGAAGCAAATACACCCAGGAGGAGTAGAAGGCAGGAAATAATCAAACTCAGAGCTGAAATCAACCAAGTAGAAACAAAAAGGACCATAGAAAGAATCAACAGAACCAAAAGTTGGTTCTTTGAGAAAATCAACAAGATAGATAAACCCTTAGCCAGACTAAGGAGAGGACAGAGAGAGTGTGTCCAAATTAACAAAATCAGAAATGAAAAGGGAGACATAACTACAGATTCAGAGGAAATTCAAAAAATCATCAGATCTTACTATAAAAGCCTATATTCAACAAAACTTGAAAATCTACAGGAAATGGACAATTTCCTAGACAGATACCAGGTACCAAAGTTAAATCAGGAACAGATAAACCAGTTAAACAACCACATAACTGCTAAGGAAATAGAAGCAGTCATTAAAGGTCTCCCAACCAAAAAGAGCCCAGGTCCAGACGGGTTTAGTGCAGAATTCTCTCAGACCTTCATAGAAGACCTCATACCAATATTATCCAAACTATTCCACAAAATTGAAACAGATGGAGCACTACCGAATTCCTTCTATGAAGCCACAATTACTCTTATACCTAAACCACACAAAGACCCAACAAAGAAAGAGAAATTCAGACCAATTTCCCTTATGCATATCGACGCAAAAATGCTCAATAAAATTCTGGCAAACCGAATCCAAGAGCACATCAAAACAATCATCCACCATGACCAAGAAGGCTTCATCCCAGGCATGCAGGGATGGTTTAATATACGGAAAACCATCAACGTGATCCATTATATAAAGAAACTGAAAGAACAAAACCACATGATCATTTCATTAGATGCTAAGAAAGCATTTGACAAAATTCAACACCCCTTCATGATAAAAGTCCTGGAAAGAATAGGAATTCAAGGCCCATACCTAAACATAGTAAAAGCCATATACAGCAAACCAGTTGCTAACATTAAACTAAATGGAGAGAAACTTGAAGCAATCCCACTAAAATCAGGGACTAGACAAGGCTGCCCACCCTCTCCCTACTTATTCAATATAGTTCAAGCTAGATCTTGAAGTTCTAGCCAGAGCAATCAGACAACAAAAGGAGGTCAAGGGGATACAGATCTGAAAAGAAGAAGTCAAAATATCACTATTTGCAGATGATATGATAGTTTATTTAAGTGATCCCAAAAGTTCCACCAGAGAACTACTAAAGCTGATAAACAACTTCAGCAAAGTGGCTAGGTATAAAATTAACTCAAATAAATCAGTAGCCTTCCTCTACACAAAAGAGAAACAAGCCGAGAAAGAAATTAGGGAAAAGACACCCTTCATAATAGACCCAAATAATATAAAGTACCTCGGTGTGACTTTAACCAAGCAAGTAAAAGATCTGTACAATAAGAACTTCAAGACACTGAAGAAAGAAATTGAAGAAGACCTGAGAAGATGGAAAGATCTCCCATGCTCATGGATTGGCAGGATTAATATAGTAAAAATGGCCATTTTACCAAAAGCGATCTACAGATTCAATGCAATCCCCATCAAAATACCAATCCAATTCTTCAAAGAGTTAGACAGAACAATTTGCAAATTCATCTGGAATAACAAAAAACCCAGGATAGCTAAAACTATCCTCAACAATAAAAGGACTCCAGGGGGAATCACTATCCCTAAACTCAAGCAGTATTACAGAGCAATAGTGATAAAAACTGCATGGTATTGGTACAGAGATAGACAGATAGACGAATGGAATAGAACTGAAGACCCAGAAATGAACCCACACACCTATGGTCACTTGATTTTTGACAAAGGAGCCAAAACCATCAAATGGAAAAAAGATAGCATTTTCAGCAAATGGTGCTGGTTCAACTGGAGGGCAACATGTAGAAGAATGCAGATCGATCCATGCTTATCCCACTGTACAGAGCTTAAGTCCAAGTGGATCAAGGACCTCCACATCAAACCAGACACACTCAAACTAATAGAAGAAAAACTAGGGAAGCATCTGGAACACATGGGCACTGGAAAAAATTTCCTGAACAAAACACCAAAGGCTTATGCTCTAAGATCAAGAATCGACAAATGGGATCTCATAAAACTGCAAAGCTTCTGTAAGGCAAAGGACACTGTGGTTAGGACAAAACGGCAACCAACAGATTGGTAAAAGATCTTTACCAATCCTACAACAGATAGAAGCCTTATATCCAAAATATACAAAGAACTCAAGAAGTTAGACCGCAGGGAGACAAATAACCTTATTAAAAAATGGGGTTCAGAGCTAAACAAAGAATTCACAGCTGAGGAATGCCGAATGGCTGAGAAACACCTAAAGAAATGTTCAACATCTTTAGTCATAAGGGAAATGCAAATCAAAACAACCCTGAGATTTCACCTCACACCAGTGAGAATGGCTAAGTTCAAAAAATCATGTGACAGCAGATGCTGGCGAGGATGTGGAGAAAGAGGAACACTCTTCCATTGTTGGTGGGGTTGCAGACTGGTAAAACCATTCTGGAAATCAGTCTGGAGGTTCCTCAGAAAATTGGACATTGAACTACCTGAGGATCCAGCTATACCTCTCTTGGGCATATACCCAAAAGATGCCCCAACATATAAAAAAGACACGTGCTCCACTATGTTCATCGCAGCCTTATTTATAATAGCCAGAAGCTGGAAAGAACCCAGATGCCCTTCAACAGAGGAGTGGATACAGAAAATGTGGTACATCTACACAATGGAATATTACTCAGCTATCAAAAACAATGACTTTATGAAATTCGTGGGCAAATGGTTGGAACTGGAAAATATCATCCTGAGTGAGCTAACCCAATCACAGTAAGACATACATGGTAAGCACTCGTTGATAAGTGGCTATTAGCCCAAATGCTTGAAATACCCTAGATGCCTAGAAAAAATGAAACTCAAGACGGATGATCAAAATGTGAATGCTTCTCTCCTTCTTTAAAAGGGAACAAGAATACCCGTGTCAGGGAAGAGAGAGGCAAAGATTAAAACAGAGACTGAATGAACACCCATTCAGAGCCTGCCGCACATGTGGCCCATACATATACAGCCACCCAATTAGAGAAGATGGATGGGTTTGGGGATTTAGCTCAGTGGTAGAGCGCTTGCCTAGCAAGCGCAAGGCCCTGGGTTCGGTCCCCAGCTCCGAAAAAAAAAAAAGAAAGAAAGAAAGGAGAAGATGGATGAAGCAAAGAAGTGCAGACTGACAGGAGCCGGATGTAGATCGCTCCTGAGAGACACAGCCAGAATACAGCAAATACAGAGGCGAATGCCAGCAGCAAACCACTGAACTGAGAATAGGACCCCCGTTGAAGGAATCAGAGAAAGAACTGGAACAGCTTGAAGGGGCTCGAGACCCCATATGTACAACAATGCCAAGCAACCAGAGCTTCGAGGGACTAAGCCACTACCTAAAGACTATACATGGACTGACCCTGGACTCTGACCTCATAGGTAGCAATGAATATCCTAGTAAGAGCACCAGTGGAAGGGGAAGCCCTGGGTCCTGCTAAGACTGAACCCCCAGTGAACTAGACTTTTGGGGGGAGGGCAGCAATGGGGGGAGGGTTGGGAGGGGAACACCCATAAGGAAGGGGAGGAGGGAGGGGGATGTTTGCCTGGAAACCGGGAAAGGGAATAACACTCGAAATGTATATAAGAAATACTCAAGTTATTAAAAAAAAAAAGAGTATGAAGCCAAATGTAAAAGTAGGGCCATGCCCTTGAGTCATGATATTTGCTGTTATGGAAATGTTAACAATGATGTGAATCAGCTATTCATGATACATTAACTATAAAAAGTTGAAATATGTATATTAATACATTATTAATAAATTATCCAGAGCACAAAAAAAGAATGTAAGCAAGATTCAAGTGGATTTTTTCCAGAAAAATTGTTTATTTAATATTTCTATAAATAAGAATTATGATTCTCCTGGTTCCTTTCCTTGTTGACCAGTTGTCATAATTTAGTTGTTATATAAAATAAAAAAAAAAGAAAATGAACTTAAACATAGACTCTTTAACACAACTAGATTCAGCTTAACACAAAGTCAATTGATTTTCACCCAGTCATGGCTTGGTAGAAAGGCCTGTATCATAATATCGCTACTACCCACATTTATTCTTCCTCTATCCACTCTCCTTTGGCATAGCTCAACTCAGTCAGTGTAAGCTGAACTTGGGAAAAGAATTTCAAAGAATAATTGAAGCAGGAGTTAAACAGGCACCAATTTATTCAAGATTATCTCAACAGGACAGATGGATTTCAGTTGAGTCTTCTAAAATAAAAGGCAGTGGAGATTTTTAAGTACAGAGGCAAGCAAGAAGAAAGCAATGGAGAATAGTAGGAAGCCTGGTCAGTGAGATTAGATCATCTATGTTGCTAATTGGCATTCGAAGAATGTAAGATTTTACTCTCCCAGGGGGCTTAAAAGATAGAGACTCTGTCTTTATTGATTGAAATGATTGAATTTTGAAAGAAAGGCAAGAAGGTGGTTCTCTGTTCTTCAAGGTACTCGGAGGAAAAGAAAAATAATATAAAATTAATAGTTATCTGAAGTCAGTAATATGAATAAAAGGAGTTCAGTAAATTCCAGTCAGGAAGAAAACTCACCTACCCACCTGGAAATCTTACGGTTGCTTCGGTCAAGGTCAGTTCCAGAATGAGAATATAAAAGAATGACATTGAGGATCTAAGCAATCGCTAGTCATTAAGCATGTTTTCCACAGTCTAAACACATACTAATGTAAGCACAGTTATTCTGGTCACGATGTAACCCTGTCTTATTGAATGTTATGGTTCTTTCTTATTTTGATGCTGGTGATGTCATTCTCCAGAGCAAGGTGTAAATGGGAGTGTTTGCACAAAAATATATGCCATGTTAAAATAAAGAGGCAAACTAGATCAATTTAATTTTTATTGGGTGCCATCACTAGTTTCGACAAACATCACTATCTGGAAAAGGATGCTTTATTTTCTATCCCTTTGGCTACTTTGTTTATTGCCTCTGACCATAGTGATCATTGTCCATTAAAATTTTGTTTTTTCTATTCCATTTTTAGATACAAAGCTTCAATAATGAAGTTCTAGCTTCTCAGGGCTCCCTTCAAAGTAGTACTGTTAACTCTGTCACTTCAAAGTTCTCATCCTCTAGGTGTAGTAGAATGTTCTATCTTGTCCTGCGAGTCATTTTTTTCCCTCCAACTGGACAGAAGCTTTCTTTCATGAGATTATAAGAGTGCTGCTGCCTTATTCCTTAAAGGAGACATTTAGAAGAAGAAACCTAATCCTGAATACAAATTGTGGGATGTGCTTCTTACTTAGCATGGAGAGCTACACTTGTTACATTTCATTGCAGTTACCAGTACCACCTGAACAGAATTGAATTGGACTTCGGTAGATTATCCTGCTCTGTGATTTTTACTGTCTTCTCTCTCCTTTACACAGAAAATGGCTCTGGTCTTCCATTAAATTATTGTGATGTATAGATGGTCTTTGAGAGAAGCAAGTGTGGTAGGGTGGGAGGTGAGGAACTTTTGCCATTCTTTATGAATGTGGTCATATGTTTTATTTTTTGCATTTAAGTAGGGATATTTCTTTTTCGACATCCCCTTTATGAATTTATTTTTTTGCTATGTAGACTATCTTCACAGAAATTAAAGATGGGAGTTGGTATGATGTATTTCTGATAATAGCTGAATGGTTTTGGAAATGTTTGCTTTCAGATATCAAAGAGAACAGTGATACAGTTCTTAGGAAATATGAATGTGAAGAAAAGTAGGGCCAAGTTGAAGAAACAAAGGTAAAGTTGGGTACTAATATAATATTAAAGCAATGTTTGCCATGCTTTGAAAGTAATATTGAGAAACTGTTCAAAAGTGGGTAGTGGCGAAAAAGAGAGATAAATATTATATAGGAGGTAAAGATTATTTTTTATATAAATGAAAAATATGACATTCTTTAACTCTTAGAAAATAACAGGCTGAACTGTGATTTCTGCACTTATTTGCAACCTGCTAATCATTTCCCAGAACCCTGATTGGTAAAGAATATATTTATATGTATATAAATTCATCTATATTTTCAATATTTGAGAAAAGATTTGAAAATTTAAAACCATCTTTTATTATGTTTTAATTTAAAGTATAGAATAATCTCAAACTATTTATTTATTTACTTATTTATTTATTTTAAAATCTACATTTTACAGCTTGAAATTTTTCTTAAGGAAAAACCGTTATTCACTGTAAACCTCAGATTGATGCTTGGGAATTTTGACTTCCCCTTGATGGCTACAGTCTATATTGTGTTTCTCACTGTTGCCATCAAATACCTGGCAGAGGTAACTTAAGGGAGAAAGGTTTTCTTTTGGCTCATGGGTCAATCCAGTAGTGAGGGCATTGTAGCAGAATGGCTTCTGTTCATGGTAGTGGGGCACTGTAGCTGGCCATAGGTTAGTGGCAGTTAAGAAGCATAGCTACTGGAGAAGAAGCAGAGTAAGCATATACCTCTATTCATGAGTAGGTGACTTTCCTCAGCCAGGTAAAAAAATTTACCACCTCTGAAAACAATGCTGACACGGGGGTCTAATTTTGCAAACATAAAAACCTATGGGGGAGCACTTCACATTCAAATTATAATGCAACTGCTGCCAACATTTGTAATGCTTTGAAGAAACAATATAAAATGTTTTATAAGAAAGAAGATAGGGAAATTCAAATGGTTATGCTCAAAGAATTCTGGGGAGCATTTCAGATATTAGGGGACATTTTATTGTCAATTCTTAAGTATGAGAATACTGTTGAGGAAGAAAGCAGGGTTTTTTTCAAATACTATATCTTCTTTAAAATCTTTAAATATATATTGGAAAATAAAATAAATGTGGGAAAATGTCTTGCTGAATGTGTAGCTCTTTTATTACTTTCTGTTACTTCTTACTGTATAGGACTCAGAAGACAAAAGGGCAGAGATATTTTGCGGTTATTTTCTTTTATTATTTCTGCAAAAGTTAATTAGTCTTATAAAGCAGATACAGTCAGCCATCCGACTGAGCCCAGGAACCCAAGTGCAAGAGTTAGGGGAAGGACTGAAGGAGCTGAAGAGGTTTGCAATCCCATAGAAACAACAATATCAACTAACCGGACCTCTCAGAGCTCCCAGCCACTAAACCACCAACCCGAGAGTACAAATGGGTGGGTCCATGGCTCCAGCTACAATGTATAGCAGAGGATTGCCCTATCTGGCATCAGTGGGAGAGAAGGCCCTTGGTCCTGTGGAAGCTTGATGCCCCTCAGTAGTAGAATGCTAAAGGGGTGAGGCAGGAGTTGGTGGGTGGGTGAGGGACCATTCTTTTAAGGCAAAGGGAAGGGGGATGGGATAGGAGGTTGCAGAGAGGAGGTGGACACAGGGAACAACATTTGAAATGTAAATAAATAAAATAACCAAAAAAAAAAAATAGGAAAAAGGCTAGTAGGGCATAAAGTTGAGGAAAATTCTTTAGGGAAGTATGAAACAGCATACACTGTTTTTGTGGGTTATTTTATGAATATTATGCAACCTTTATTTCTAGGTATTTTTAAATATCCAAATATGTTTTTCTCACAGTATTTTCAACACCTTTTTCCCATGAAAACCATTGTGAACTCATAGATTTCTACGGGAACTAAATCCATTCTTTAAAAATATGGTCTTTACATATCTGAAATTGCTATGTTAGAAATTACAACCAAACATCCAGGAAAGTATTCGAATATACAAGTCCACTTCTACTAGCCTTTAGATGTTACCTCCTCCGTGTGGTGAAACAGCAAAGGCTCAGCATGGTTGTGGGAAGAGTTTGATCCTGAGCAGACGTCGGGGCCCAGGGGTTATTTGGACTCTTCTATCCACAACATAGAAAGAAAATAAAGGTGTCCATCAAACTGCCTGCCAAGGAAGGCTGTGGAAAGTTGTTTGAGGAAAGAGGAAATTGAAAGAATAATGCTCACCAATATAGGAATGAGTACATTTTGGTTTCTTTCAAATTGGAATTATATGAAGCACTTACATATACACACGCACTTACACACACACAAACACACACACACAAACACGCACACACACACACACACATGCACACACACAGAGCGAGAGAGAGAGAGAGAGAGAGAGAGAGAGAGAGAGAGAGAGAGAGAGAGAGGCTCTATATTTTAATATTAAGAATTTTGAAGTTTCTAAGCTATATAAAGGAAAAATGTAAGGCCTGTGCGTCTGTGCTTGGCAGCACACACCCGTAATCTCAGCCCTTGGAAAGCAAAGCAGGAAGATCCTTAGTTTAAGGACAGTTTTAGCTATATGATTAAATTCTGTCTCAAAGCCAAAATAAATATAAAATTCTTAAGAAAATCCAAAATAAAAAAAAGAAAATCCAAAATAACTTATTGTTTATGTAAAAGTCTTACAGCATACCAAATAATACTGCATGTAGTACGTATTTATGAATATATGTAAGTGTATGTATCTTTATGTATGCAAATATCTTTGTATTACATGTGTAACTCTGTTATGGAATACACACGAAGGGCCGATACTAAATCATATCTGCAGGTTTGAGTTTAACTGGTAAGGAGAGGAAATCTAAATGAAGAAATGCAAAATTGAAACATATGCAAAAATAATTTTATCTTAAACATTTCAAATGTAAACAAGCTATGAATTTGTAACTTGATATTGTATGTTCTAAGTCAAAAGTTAAAAAAATGCTCCATATTTTTTTTAAAATGTGTGGTGAAACAAGAATATTAATATGTGCCTTTCTATGGATACTGTTACAGCACTGCTTCTCATAGATATATAAAGTTTAAAAAAGTTTAATTTTTTTAAAGTTATAGTACAGATGTAATACACTTTCAAAGGCCTCATTTCTCTTACTTAAAAATGTCCATTGGCAATTTGAGATGGTTTTAGTGGAGAAGAATGCAGTAGATCAAGTTTACTGTGTTATGGGCTTGATATTAGGAACATTTATCTTAAAATGAAACCTTTTGTCTGTTTACCCTATAAACTGATAATCTGAAAGAAATCTGATTAGTTCTACCCAGAGTTAAATTCAATTTTAATGGAGACAATCTTTGCTTCTCACTGAGAAGACAGAATTGTTTCTCTATTTTATACTTCATTCATTCTTTTACAAGTTCAGTTGCAAATGAAATCATTTTAATGCAATCGAGCTCAAAATGGATGGCAAGAATGACCGGAACCTATATTGCACACTAGCTCCCTTCTCCTTCTATACCATTTATTTTGCTACTTATTCATGGCTGTCCTTAGTTTGTCGTGGACCTGAGCAAAGATAGATAACAGTCAAACTGTTTCAGTCCTGCCTCATAACTTGGTATTGAGGCTGGAGGTGGCAGAAAGCAAATTTCAAAACTGAAAATGGTAAAAATGGAGACTGTGGCAAACCATAGAGATCTGCAAGGGTTTTCTAAAGGCTGGGTAATTCTTATGGATGCAGACAGCCAGCCCTCATTTCTGCATGAAAACCAATCTTTCTATTTGTCAGAAACACTGGGCAGAGTTGTGGGCATCTTTCAGGCATCCATTTGAAGAACTCAGTCTACCTTTGACAGACTAAATGCTTGTTTAGTGAAGAGAAATCCCAGTGACAGATAATGATCCCCTTTGGTTAAACAATTCTTCTGGTGATGTCATCTGCACTGCTGTTGGAAGGAGTTTCTGAAAAATGTTTTCTGCTTAAAGGGCACTTTCTATCTGATGGAAACATTGACTTGTCCCATGTTCCTATTAAAACTAGTAAAATAAATATCTATTGAAAGACCTGTAGCAGAAGAATATGTTTTCTCTACATATGCAGTTAGTCAATTTCAAAACACTGATGGTTTTACTTTTGTCCCCAACATTAAATATGTATCCTTACATATCAGTATGCCAGGAGTTCCTCAGAGCCAACCTGAAAACTTTTTGTCAAGAGTGGTTTTCTTTCTGTCTTGGGGTGTATTCTTTCTGAAGGATTATACAATGAAGAATGAGTTAGACATTAAGGCACACAACTAATATTTTCAACGATAGTGCTTTGTGGCCATGGATACTTGTGTATAATATAAAGAAACTTTTCCTTTCACTGTGGCTAAGGCTATAGCTTAGTTCAATGATCAATTGAAGTATATATGAATTCTGATTTGAGAAAAGACCTCAAAGGGGTCATCTATTATCTTAGCTATATTTCTACTGGCTGGGACAAAATATCATACAAAAGCAATTTAAAGAAGAAAATATATAAAATTTGGCTTCCAGTGTGAAGGTGTCATGTTCGTGACGTGGAGGGTATGGTGACAGGACCCTGAGATAATTGATCATATTGTTTTTACATTGGGAAGCAGAAAGAGGTGAATGTTGATACCCAGGCTGTTTTTGCTTTCTTATATAGTTCAAGACTCGAGCCCACATAATTATGTTTAGGGTGAGTCTATCCATCATTCAACACTCTCTAGAAACTCCCTTGCTGCTTGTTCACAGGTTTGTCTTCTGGGTGATTTTCCGTCTTGTTGTCAATGACCATCGGTACGAACCATCACATATAGCAAGAGTCAATCATCACTGTTAAAATAATGAAACTATTTAACAGTGTCTGTTGATGACTGAATAACAATTTATCCACTATTATGGTCAAGGACTGTTGAACATTCTTGATGAACTTTCAGTTGATGAAGAAAAAGACACTGGGTAGACATCTTCACAAGACTAGTGCCTTTATTTAGTTGAGGAAGACAATCATGAGGATGAAGAGATGCCCCATTCACATCTGTGTGCTGCCCCACTGGCTGAACATCAGAGATGGGTGATTTGTATGTCAACATAATTAAGAATTTCCTTATAGTCTAAAGTTGACCTAATCGATTAGGAAATGAACCAATGCTCTTCGATTGACTCACTAGGCACACAGACTTGCTAAATTTCTAGAATTAAAAACTAAAAAAAGAATGCACCTTCTCATCTTTTAAGTTTTGACATCTGATTTGTTCCACTTGTGTGGGAGCCCCTGTGAGGCACTGTGGGGAATCTGTTTGCTTCAAAGACAATTTGGGCATGAAATGAGAAATCAAGACACAAGATACCCATTTTCAGAGATCCAGTGCAAACTATGATGTCATGTGATTCATGTTTAATTTTAATAAAAGTGATGGTTTTGACAGATTCCAGGTCCAGCACTTGGAAGAAAAATTCTGTAATACAGAGTGATATCAATTTCAATTAATTTGAGCATTGCCATTGCTCCATTCAGACGCTGAATAAAGAAAAGCAGGACAGGAGCTTTGAAAGAGAACTCTTGAAAACAAAAGATATTTTATGAATATCTGAGTATCTGTTTTGGGGATAAAATCACCCATTTTGGATTTTTGGTATTTCCTTCATAGTACATACTGCCAACTATGTCTCATTCCATTAGTCTATATCTTATGTCATTTACTGAACAAGCATTTTTCATGTAGATGCTAAATGTTGTAGATGCAACAGAAAGTGTGTTTAAATTAATATTTTATATAATAATGGACTTTGGCAAGTCTAAATCCTTCAGGATCCCAAGCTGGAGATCCCAGGAAGATATTATGGTTCAAATCCAGAATGCATCAAGTTGTTAGGTCACCCAGTGAAAGTCTGATATCGAAGCTCAAATTTGAAAATGGCAGTCTAGCGATGAAATCTTAAAGACATCACAGTTTAAGTCCAAGCACTGTCTAATTTTCTAATTTCATTTTTGTGAGAAAAGTCACTCTTATCTTCTTTTGCATTTTTTTTTTCGGAGCTGAGGACCAAACCTAGGACCTTGAGCTTTCTAGGCAAGCACACTACCGCTGAGCTAAATCCCCAAGTCACTCTTATCTTAAAGTCTTCAAAGGAATATGTGCTGTCCAAAAACAATATATAGTGAAATGTTCTTTGTTCAATTGGCATGACATGAATTTAAAGGTTAGTTGCATCCCAAAACACACATATAGAAACATTCTTTGTGTTTGAGTTAGTAAATATTTGAGCACTCTAAAATAGTCACAGGTTGCCCCATAAAATTAACTCTCTCCAAGATAAGACATGAAGGTCAGTGAGTAGGGTAAGAGATTGAGGAGAGAACATCTAGGCAAGGACAGTGTATGTAAGATGGTCATTTTAACTCTGATGTCTAGAGTTACAAAGGAAATAAAACAAAACAAAACAAAACAAAAAACCTGAATTACATACCCCTGGGAGACCAGTTGTTTTTCTGTGCAACTAATGTTGAGAAGCTATAATATAGACCTTTTTCTAAGGCTTTATTCCAAGTACATAAAGGTGTTACTGGCAGAAATTAGGAAGTAAAATTGCAGGATACATTCTATATTGAATAAAAATCATTACAAGTAAATTCACATTAATGACAGAACTTTCCTATTGATAGGGATCCTATGTCAAGGCAAGATATTGAAAAACAAAGTGACAGGAAAGCATAACAAAGTCACTAGAAAAAGTCGAATTGGCTGCTATAGAAGGAAAGTACATGCGTGCAAAAATGGTCTCCCTAAGGGAGCTTTTCTAGCACAGGGAGTGCAGGTTGGCAAGAACTCAAGCTGAGTCCTATCTCTGTCTGCCTGTGTCTGTCTTTCTCCATCTCTCTCTCCTGTCCCCACCCAAGATGGCTCTTCCCCCCTCTCCCAAAAAACCTCTTGCATTAGGGAAAAAAACTCAAGCAGAAAGCTAGTTTTATTGTCTGGACATGAAAGAGTGTGGAAACTTGGGGATTACAGAGAGCGGGGAGTTGGAGAGAATGGACAGACCAGATAACAAATACAGGAAGAGAAAGAGAGGAGTCATGAGAGACCATCCCTCAGTGAGATTGGTCTCCGTGGTAAACTGGACACATGAACAAGATTCCACTTTTAGAGCATGATGCAGACTAAGGAGAGGGCTTCTGAGCTTCTTTTAAGATACCTTATCCCATGTGAAATCCTGAAGTAAAGCTCCAGATGAAGTCTTAGAGGCACAAGGAATCCATGTAATACAGAGCAAAAAGCACGCATGTTTCCTAGGAAAACATAAATTTAACTTCTGGCAATAATAAAAAGAGATGCACTTCAAGGTTTGGTAAGCTATTCTTTTGAAAAATGAATCACCTCTAATATCTCCTATAAAATCTAAGTTGTAGACCTCTAAAGAAACAGAGAATACTAACACATAGTCTTAATGAAAACAGAAAGAAACAAGGAAACAGACAAACAAATGTTGCTACAGAAACCAAAGGATTAGCAACTGGGAACAACAGTTGGGAATTTTAAAGCAGCTTGCATCAGTATGATCAGGACATACATGAAAAGATAACTCTACTGAATGGAAAAAAAGGGGAAACTTAAAATGAGTGCAAACTCTTAAGAGAAACAAATGTAAAATCTAAAGCATCATTACAATCTTCACATTGAAATTTTATTTTATACATTCAACAGAAAGTGACATTGTAAGGTGTCTTAGGGTTTTACTGCTGTGAACAGACACCATGACCAAGGCAACTCTTATAAAGAACATAATTTAACTGGGGCTGGCTTACAGGTTCAGAGGTTTGTCCATTGTTAAGGCAGAAGCATAATAGCATCTGGGCAGGCATGATGCAGATGAAGAGTTCTATATCTTCCTATGAAGGCTGTTAGCAGAATACTGGCTTTCAGGCAGCTAGGACTAGGGTACTAAAGCTCACACCCACAGTGACATACCTACTCTAACAAGGCCACACCTACTCCAACAAGGCCACATCTCCAAATGGTGCCATTCCCTGGGCCACACATAGGCAAATCACCATACCAGGTCAACAAAAATTAACTGCTTGAAGAGCAGACAAGCTAATGATCTTTTGGTTCACTAAACTACATGTAATTGGGATTTCTAAATCAAAGAGATAAGGAATTAGATATAGAGATTATTTAATATGACAAAGGATAAAAATTTCAAAATTCACTTAGAAATAGCTATTATCAGAACTATGGAGATGGTTGGATAATAAAATATATTACAATGATTATATTGATATCAAGATATAATAAAAGTGGGCTGTCTTACACTGAAGAGTGTCCTCTTCAGTGCCAATAATCATTTAGTCCATGTGGGTGGGTGTTTCAGCAGTCCCGGTCTGATGTTGGTAGATTGCTGCTGGCCATCAGTCTACATGGGGATTCAAACGCAGTTCTTTTAGTATTGGTGAAAAGACATTGCAGCAATGGTCTAGGTAAATTACCCAGCAAGAGTGAGGCTAAGTTAGGGAAAATGCAAACCAAACAACAAAATGTTTTGTTATTCCATGTCTTTTTATCTGGGCTGTCTCCAGAATGGGGAACTCTGTATTCAAGGTGGGCCTTTCTGCTTCAAATAACCTAATAAAGAGTGTTCTTTGAGGTAGCAACCCCCACAGCCTTGGTTTAGTTGATTCCTGGAATAGTCAAGTTAAGAGCTAAGATTAGCCATCACGCCATCTTTCAAAGTTCTTTCTTAAAGGAGAGGATAAAAGCCTTTTCAACACGTTTCATAAAATAAGAATAACCTGGATGAAAAACAGTTCGAAGAGCATTATAGGATAATAGAAAGTATAGTATCATGTTTGAATGTTTGAATGCACACAGTTAGATCCTTTAAAATTCCAAGGGCAGGTTCTTAGCTTAACAGAAGGTAGATAATACAAATTTGCTCTCTCTCTCTCTCTCTCTCTCTCTCTCTCTCAATCTCTCTTTCTCTCCTATTTCATACATGTGTTTTGTTTTGTTTGTTTTGTCTTTTAAAAGAGATCATGAAGTTAGGTGGGTAGAGAGATATAGGAGGATGTAGGAGGAGTTGGGGAACAGGAAATATGATCAAACCGTACTTTATGAATGCTCAAAGAATAAATAGATATATGAAAAAATTAAGCAAATCAGGTCTGAGGCTGTAATTCAGGCCTAATGCACTTACCTAACATGCAAGATCTTAGGTTTACTCTCTAGTACTGAAAAAAAGAATTAGTCATTTGAACTGAGAATTGTAAAAAAGGACATATCAGATATATTCAAAATTCTCTTGTTTGTACAAGGCTCAGGATGGACTTGAAGGAATTATAGAAGATATAATAAAAATATTAGGAATCTTGACTAGTATAAATTTATTTACTAATAATTTTATAATATACACTTGAAATTATTGTATAATGATTTACATGAAAATTGGACTTCAGTCTTAGTGGTTCATGGAAAAATTTGAAAGCTATAACAATTTGGAGGCCATTTTGGAAGTCCTGGAAGGAGGTGATGGTAATTCTGTGTTGAATGTTAATACTCAGAGCCGGATGGCAGCTAGATTTGGGGAACATACTTGGTGTTGAACCTGGCAGAAACTGTTGATCTGTTTTGCTACAGAGGTAAGAGATAAAAAGGATTCAAGGACATTTGGGAAAGGGTGAGTAGGCAAACGGCCTTCCTCATTCAGAAACTGTGAAGGCAGTGTTTCGGAGCCAGTGGGTATGATGGGTCTAGAGCTCTCCTTGTTCCTCTGGTGTTTCCCAAACCTTTGTAATTCTGGGACAATCAGAGCTAACAAAAGGCACTTGCTTGGTGTGCTTTAGTATTAAGTATAGATTCCAATGCTTGATATTTTTATTTGTAATCGTAGTAAGAAGATTGAATTTAAAGCCACTGAACTTTGAAAATGAACAGCATATATACATCACATAGGTGAGGCTTGTGTTCTTTGATTAGATCATCTGTGGCTGGATTATTATCTGAATCTAGTGATAGTGTTTACATTTGCTTTCTCATAGTTATTGTGAAGGTCTTTAAAAATGAATTTTAGAGTAACAGCACTCTCCCACTTTCTTTCTTATAGTCCTGTGTCCATCCACTTTCTATACCTTCTATCTCCTTGTATAGTACACATGTTCTCAAACTGAAAGCCACTTTTTCTTAAATTGTTTCTCTCCTCTCCGCGTCTCTCTTTCTCTGTCTCCCTCCCGCTGTCTCTCTGTCTCTCTGTCTCTCTCTGCCTCTGCTTCTCTGTCTCTCTGTCTCTCTCTCTTTCTCTATTTTTAGTTGTTGAGTACATATGATTTCCATGGCTGACCATTTGCTACTGGATAACTGTTGGAACACAGTTCAGGAATGGAGTTTTATGAGGAGAATTCTGAGTACTTGTCAGGATGCTTCAAGGAAGCAAAAGTCTTGTGACCTCAGATTCTCTAAAACACAGGATTGTTATTGACATGTGTTTTCGTGCTCCTCTCAGGTGTAGCAAATTGGAGAGAGTTTACCTCAGATTACTCATCATTGTTTGCTGGAGTTATTCAAGTAAATTACTAAACCATCCTTTACATGCCTCTATGAAAAACAAACAATATTTTGCCATATGTGATTTATCCTTGTGATTGTATACAACTTGAACTCACTCACATGCTTTTCCTTAACTCCCAGAGTATAAACTGTCTGATGCTCTAAATAAAAGTGGTCATTCCTAAAACTGTAGACCAGTGGTTCTCAGCCTTCTTAATGCTGCTACCCTTTAATTCAGTTCTTCAGGTTGTGGTGACCCCCAAACATAAAATTATTTTTGCTGATACTTCATAGCTGCAATTGCTCTGTTATGAAACATAACGTAAATATCTGTGTCTTCTGATGATCTTGGTGATCTCTGTAAAGGCGGCTATAGCACACATGTTGAAAAGCACTGCTTTAGACAGTCTTATTTATAGGCTCCATTCTCATAAGTACAACTGTCATAGGTACATTGGTGACAGATAACCAATACTAGATTAATCTCTTGGGAACATTGATTTGCCCTTTCTTAGAAATCATTATTTGCCTATATCTCTGTGTAGGGATGAGACCCTGTGAACTTTCACACAACTATATTAGTATATCTATTGATATTGCTATTCTTTCACTCGGGGTTATGTAGCCGTTCATAGGAGAGACTTTCACAGTAGACTTCCTTGTATCTGATTCTTACTATGTGTCCCTCTTTCCTGATATTTACTGAACCATAGACACAGGCCTTGTAAGGTAGATGTATTCCTTGTGACTGAGTCTGGTTGATCTCTGCATTGTGTACACTTGCAGATTTCTATGGTGATCTTAACTTGGTATAAAAAGTTGCTTCTCTGATGAAAGGTATTAGCTACACTTGTACATGGGTGTAAGGATAAGATTGATAATATTGTGGGAATTATGCTCTTAGAAATATGGCAACTAATAGACTGTTTCCTAAGGTGCATGACCTCAACGGCCCTTGGAAGTTGGGCTGGTTCTAGTATTAAACATATTCCCCCCACCTGGGTTGAGTGGACCTTAAGTCCCATTAGAGAGCTGTTGGTAACAACCAACATGTATCATTGGTTGCATCTTTATGGCTATTTTTTATGTTGGGCATTGTTCTGATTCATAGATGTCACAGGTTTATACATCTGTTAATTGCTTCCTACCAACAGAAGCTTCAGAAATATATCTGGTAAACATAAATATTTATTAAGTGTACTGACAATAAATGAAGAAGTAAGAAAAGAAAAACAGTTTTTTTGCAGGCTATTAATTTTAATTTGGAGGAGCAGAGCAAAATAATTAACCAATAAACCAATAAGCAAGCAATAAATATGAGAAACTATGAGAATAGTTATCAATACTTATAGATCATTTTAAAGACGAAAATTTACTCTAATTCACTTTAGCATATAATGCACAGTGAGGCTTGTAATGTGATTATGGTGTGGCATTTTGGGCAAATGCATTAAAGTTGATTATTTTACACCTTTAAAACTAAGATAAAAGTGGTTTACTTAATGTAGTGGATCCTTGAGCTGAGATCCAGGAGCACTTTTAAACAGCTCTGTGAAAAGAAAATACTCAGTCTGACAGACATTTATTTTGTGTTTTTCGTGAGCACATGGATCAGAAAATGTCTCGTTTCTATCCCAATATTTTTATAGTAATTTCACTAAACATTAGCCAGAAAAGACCATCAGAGCTTCTTAAATTTTAATTTGTCTTATTACATGGAAAAATATATTGTACCTCACATAAGACAGTTTTAATTATTCTATAAAAAACTGATACGGAGATGTCTCCAAAGATAGTTCTGTGAAACTCCACAAAATCTTACTTATCAGACTCAGGTAATTTTGTACTTTGAAAATAAATTTCAGGAAGAAATCTTCATATCTTTTCCCAGGTCATAGACACACTGCTTTCTTTTGGTCTGGGTCGTTTATGTTTTAAAATGGTTTTCGCCTTCACAGATACAAAGAGAGAAGGTCCTATTTCAGGGGAACAGTGCCAACCCCTGTTACCCGTTTCTGCCTAGGTAGAAGATGGATAGAGCCTGGAAGCAGTGATACCTGACCACATAGAGAAGTCAGCCAGGGCTGCCTCAGCCAGAACCCTGGGCACTCATCTGTGATGTTGTATTGAGTAACTTCCCAGCCCAGGTGGTGGGCAGCTCTGGATTGGTACAGCTGGGGCTGACCAGGCTGCCTTGGGGTATCATGAGAATAGGATATCATGGCATGTATCATGAACACAAATGCCAAAGCAGCTGCTGCAGGCTGACCAGCCAAGCCACGCAGCATAGCCTGAAGCTCTATGAGACACAGTTATCAATGGCATCTCTTCTAGAGCCTTTCCCATCCTTTCTCCTTTACACAGCTCCTACAGTAATATACAGCTGGGCCAAGGGGAAATGCTGTGGCTCTCCATTGATAATACCTGAACTTGTATTCCTGCTCTATCCTTACTTGCATGTCTACCTTGCATGCTTTCTCCCTTATTGTCTTCTATTTTTCCCATAGGAAAATTCAGAAGGTATTATTTCATGTTTATTAAAATCATTATGAAATTTATGACGGCTGAGTTATAAATGATATTATCTGCCATTTGGTATGTACCAAGTATTCAAAATGAGTTAGTCCCATTCTGTTTTGCTTTGGTTGAAACCAATTCTGCTTAGGAGGAGTATTAAAGTTGATGCATTTGTTTTCATGGGCTAGGAGATAACTCAAGTGCTTGCTGCATAAGGGTTTTGATAGGAGTTTAGATCTCCAGAATCCAAGTAAATGGTGGGTAAGCGTGATGGTCCACGCTTAGATGCAATTCTAGCCTTAGAAAATTAAGACAGGGATTCTCAGAGCAAGTTGGCTGCTCACGAGACTAGCTACATCATGAAATCTGCATTTGACTCCTGCTTCAAGAGGAAGACAGAAAAGCAGTAGAAGATGGCTTTGTAATCTGCCTCCACATGCATGCGCACATATGCACATACGTGTACCCACACACCGGCAAACACACAGAAGTTTATGCACAGCACACACATAAATACACAAATGGGGAACATTCCTCATACTCACATTATTAAAACTAAAAATAAGAGCTATCTTTCATTCTTATAAATATTTTATTGAACATAACAATATATGAACATTTAGTAGGAAATTGATATAAAATTAACAAAATGTCTTGCATTTATGTTTACATATAGATTAATTGAAATGAAACAATAAAATTTTAGGTCTTCAGTCTATTTTCCATATTTGAATTATTCAGAGGTCACGCGTTTCCACAGACCATGCAGGTCTACAGACATTTCAGCTTTGAAGGGAAACTGGAGAGAGATAAACACCACAGAGCATGATTTGTTGATCCTTGCTATCGGCCAGTTGTGGCAGCACTCAGGAAGCAAAGGAAGGTGGGTCTCATGGAGTTCAACTTCAGACAGTTCTGTTTAGTAAGTTCCAGTACAGATGGGGATACATGTCAGACCCTTTCTCCAAAAGAAAAAAAAAAAAGATTTATTGAAAACCTTGCTGAATACGGCACATAAGGATAAAATTATGTTTGGTGGAAATATGAGCAATTTCAAGGTTTTGGAGATCCGAGAAGAAAAGTTCAACTCTGTATGTGTGATTCCAGGAGTCCTGTAGAAAGATGCCTAGTATCCTAGTGAATTCTATTGCTGTGATAAAACATCAAGACCCCAGCAACTTGGGGAGAAAAGGTTTTATTTTCCTTCTACTTCCACTTTCAATTCAAGGTCTGTCATTTAAGTGAGGCAATTTGGGAATCTGGAGGAGGCAGAAACTGAAGCAGAAGCACAGAGGTAAACTGCTTACTGACTTGCTCCTCGGCGTTTGCTCAGCCTGCTTTCCTATAGAACCCAGGACCACCTGGCCAGGGTGGCATTCACACAGTCGTTCCTCAGGAAAACATACCACAGGCTTGCCTCCAGGCAATTTGATATTTCTGTTCCCAAAATGACTCATTAGTGTACACAAAACTAACCTTAGAAAAGGGATATCCTTACTATCTTGGGTCTTAGTATTGAGAATTCTTTACCTGGAAGCTATGGACAGAACGGTGTTGATGTGTCAAAGTGTTGATGGATTCTGTAAAAGACATTAGCAAGCAAAACGTGTATTGATACTATGAACTGAGAAGCTGTCCTATCTGTTCCCTTCTCTACAAAGAACACACACTAACCCAAGAGACTCATTAAAATAAATAGTACAAGACTCAGGGAAGGCTAAGGAAGAAATACCTGCCCTAGAAGCCTCAAGACAGTGTTGAATGTTGCTCCAGAGCCCAAGAAAGGGTGGAAGGTAGAAGTCTCTGTGGCTCCTATTGTGTTGTGACTGGCCTGTGCTAAGCCTCTCTTTCTGCCTCAAGTCACACAGTGGATACCCTTATCCTTTGTCTCCTCTATCAGATACAGTCCTAAGTACTCTTACTTTGCCTCTGGTTTGTCCCATCCTTTGGGTGTATCATGTGAGAGGAAAGGGGCTGTGCTAACTGTGCTGCCTTTCGGAACTAAGTGCTATCCTTTCTCCCAGGTCCTCGCCTAGGGCACTTCTGGATTCCTGTTGGATTGAGGCTCTCTCCAGGAAGCCTAACAGTCATCAAGAGTAGAATTTCATAAATGATAATTCAAATCACTTCAGGCAGTACGTTTTAGTTTTATGATGCAATTTCATTTCTTTTCATAACTACTATTTATGCTGGCACTGCCTTTTTAAAATATGAAGTGATATTTCTAGACATAAATTACCTTAAAGTAAATACATTTCTGTGAAATAAATCACAAATGCTATTTTTAAAGTAAAGAAAACGCTAGTTTTAATCTTCGCGATTATAGTTGAATCGATATCTAAAATTTGGGAAGTTCTGAATTTGAAAGTGAGTGAAGGAGGCACCACATAAACTCTAACCTGCAGAAAAGCATGTAGGCACTTTAAGTCACTTTACATGGATAAATAATGCATTTACATGGATTATTATTGATGGAAAGTACAGCATCAATCTGAAAAAAATGGAGAGGTGTCTATGATATTTACTCTTCTCATATTCACGCTTATGTAAAGAGAGCTTATGGCTTAAAGGGAACAGCACAAATATTGCACAATTGTGCTAATTCCCCTGACGCTCCTACCCATTGTAGTATACAAAAAGCCATAGGTGATATGCTCACATGCTGTGAGCTGGATTTTAGAGAAGGGATTCTGAGTTCGTGTAAGCAGTTCTTGTGCTGCACTAGTGTGCTTGTCCTTTGCTCCAGAGGAAGGCCTTATTTCTGTTGTCACTAACCCTCATGCGGCTGCCATATTTCAGAAGACATTCAGGAATGATGCCTAACAATCAGTATCTTAATAGATACTGGTTTGTTTTGATCATTGTGATGAAAACTGAGCTATATTTCAAGTCCATGTATATCAATATATATCAATATAGCAATCTAAATTTATAGGTATATATATACACATATAGTATGATAAAAACAAAGCCTAGAATAGATTCAAAGAAAAGTATCAATAGGCCAGTATTACGTTCAATTAATTTGATAATAGCATAATACATGTAAATAATACATATGTCATCAATGGGGTAGTGCATTAATAAATTATGGCCCTTTTATTTTATAGCCTATTATTCTAAGTTCATACAAAAAAGTTAATCAAAACTGTGTAAGTTAACAAGTTGCGGGCTGTTTAGGGATTTTTTTAAAAGGTAGGAATGTTTATAAGAAAAGTCATTATAGTTGATTTTGTTTTTACTCAGGTGAGTATAACACAAAGAACTAGGTCTATGAGGTGAACATATCTATCCCACTAAGTCAAGGAGTTTATTACAGATTGGATTTACCTATTTCCCAGTGTTTACTTGGGGGAAAAAATCTGGTAGGTGTCTGAGCAGCAAACTTCCTATCCAGAGGAAGCTTTAAAGATCCGCTCATTGGTTGTAGCAACATTTTCTCTGGAGAGGTAGAGGTGGAGGGTTTCTTATTATGTTAAAATCTTACAAAGGAAAGAAACTTTCAGCCAAGCTCATACTAGAAGATTTAATTAACTACTCTTAAGTAGTATTTTTTTTTTTACTTTAAACATATATTGCATTTGCCAAGGCACGATTTTCCATTGCTCTGCAACAAGACCTTTGTGCAATTATTTTTTGATAAATGTCACCATTTATCTTTACTATGGGCTGAAAGAGTCAAATACATATGGCACCCAGCTTCATAATCCGTGCATAAATCATTAGATTACATCTGCATTTTTGGATGGAATGGAGTCAACTTTTGAAAACAAAAATTATGGGAAACCTCTGCAATGTGAAGAATGGCGGTTAGTGTAATCCTTTGTAGCTGAATTTAACATTCTCCACAATTCAGTAAAGGATTCAGATGCTATTTCAGGAAAAATTATCTACCACTCTAAATTAAACATAGATAATTTATTTAGACAACCATGCCTATGAGTCGATAGAAATTATTTCTGTAGACTGCATTTGTTTAGTGGCACTTTTGAATGAATAATGAATAATAATGTAGGACTGGGGAAATGAAATTAGCTTTTCGTTGTGAGTCACAGACCTTAGTTGATTTCAGTTCATCAGAGATGATGCATTGTTCTGACTGGTATTTTTTTGACCATTTATTTTAGGAAAAAAATAACTTAAGTGTCCACATGAACTGGAGGGCATCTGGAGCAGGCCAGACAATCACACTGTTTGAAAGTTGGTTGGAAAGTATAAAGTCAATTGGGAAAATGACTTCAGAGTTGGCGATATGCTCCACTAGTCTTGAAAACTTTTAAATGGTGAGAGGATCAGTGTCTAGACACCTTTGAGTGCTCTCTCCTGTGGTTTAGTGAAACAAGAACTGCCTTGGGTCTTTTGGTGTATAGTCCTCAGCCTTCATTCCTCTAAGTATTAAATCCAGAAAGTGGAAACTCTAGTGCATTATTTAGTGAATACATGAATCAATCAGTCCATCAGATAAACTTCAGAACTTAAAATGTATCTTTGTAAATAAAGGAATTCAGCTACTTTTACATAACTACTAAGATCACAACACACATATAGTTTTGAGTTGGTCTTTACAGTGCTCTCTCTTTGAATGTGTTGCTATTCAGGCTAATTTCAAGGTTTTGCACATTTTCATTTATTTATTTTTTAATACATCGTTAGCATTTTACTACTTACCCCACTCCTTCCGAAACTCCCCCACTCTTTAATTCATCTTCTCTTCTTTAATTATATGTGGTTTGAATATACTTTATGTTTAGTGTTCATATTAAATTAATAAAGTCAAGAATAAATTTACACATGAGATATGCTCAGTCCATTTAGTTTTGCTCCTATGTGCATGTGTTTAAGGCTGACTACTTGGAATTAGTAATTTTTTTTTATTAACTTGAGTATTTCTTATATACATTTCAAGTGTTATTCCCTTTCCCGGTTTACGGGCAAACATCCCCCTCCCCCCTCCCCTTCCTTATGGGTGTTCCCCTCCCAACCCTCCCCCCATTGCTGCCCTCCCCCCATAGTCTAGTTCACTGGGGGTTCAGTCTTAGCAGGACCCAGGGCTTCCCCTTCCACTGGTGCTCTTACTAGGATATTCATTGCTACCTATGGGGTCAGAGTCCAGGGTCAGTCCATGTATAGTCTTTAGGTAGTGGCTTAGTCCCTGGAAGCTCTGGTTGCTTGGCATTGTTGTACATATGGGGTCTCGAGCCCCTTCAAGCTCTTCCAGTTCTTTCTCTGATTCCTTCAACGGGGGTCCTATTCTCAGTTCAGTGGTTTGCTACTGGCATTCGCCTCTGTATTTGCTGTATTCTGGCTGTGTCTCTCAGGAGCTATCTACATCCGGCTCCTGTCAGTCTGCACTTCTTTGCTTCATCCATCTTGTCTAATTGGGTGGCTCTATATGTATGGGCCACATGTGGGGAAGGCTCTGAATGGGTGTTCCTTCAGTCTCTGTTTTAATCTTTGACTCTCCCTTCCCTGCCAAGGGTATTCTTTTTCCTCATTTAAAGAAGGAGTGAAGCATTCACATTTTGATCATCCGTCTTGAGTTTCGTTGGTTCTAGGGATCTAGGGTAAATCGAGCATTTGGGCTAATAGCCACTTATCAATGAGTGCATACCATGTATGTCTTTCTGTGATTGGGTTAGCTCACTCAGGATGATATTTTCCAGTTCCAACCATTTGCCTACGAATTTCATAAACTCGTTGTTTTTGATAGCTGAGTAATATTCCATTGTGTAGATGTACCACATTTTCTGTATCCATTCCTCTGTTGAAGGGCATCTGGGTTCTTTCCAGTTTCTGGCTATTATAAATAAGGCTGCGATGAACATAGGGAGCACGTGTCTCTTTTATATGTTGAGGCATCTTTTGGGTATATGCCCAAGAGAGGTATAGCTGGATCCTCAGGCAGTTCAATGTCCAATTTTCTGAGGAACCTCCAGACTGATTTCCAGAATGGTTTTACCAGTCTGCAATCCCACCAACAATGGAGGAGTGTTCCTCTTTCTCCACATCCTCGCCAGCATCTGCTGTCACCTGAGTTTTTGATCTTAGCCATTCTCACTGGTGTGAGGTGAAATCTCAGGGTTGTTTTGATTTGCATTTCCCTTATGACTAAAGATGTCGAACATTTCTTTAGGTGTTTCTCAGCCATTCAGCATTCCTCAGCTGTGAATTCTTTGTTTAGCTCTGAACCCCATTTTTAATAGGGTTATTTGTCTCCCTGCGGTCTAACTTCTTGAGTTCTTTGTATATTTTGGATATAAGGCCTCTATCTGTTGTAGGATTGGTAAAGATCTTTTCCCAATCTGTTGGTTGCCGTTTTGTCTTAACCACAGTGTCCTTTGCCTTACAGAAGCTTTGCAGTTTTATGAGATCCCATTTGTCGATTCTTGATCTTAGAGCATAAGCCATTGGTGTTTTGTTCAGGAATTTTTTTCCAGTGCCCATGTGTTCCAGATGCTTCCCTAGTTTTTCTTCTATTAGTTTGAGTGTGTCTGGTTTGATGTGGAGGTCCTTGATCCACTTGGACTTAAGCTTTGTACATGGTGATAAGGATGGATCGATCTGCATTCTTCTACATGTTGCCGTCCAGTTGAACCAGCACCATTTGCTGAAAATGCTATCTTTTTTCCATTGGATGGTTTTGGCTCCTTTGTCAAAAATCAAGTGACCATAGGTGTGTGGGTTCATTTCTGGGTCTTCAATTCTATTCCATTGGTCTATCTGTCTGTCTCTGTACCAATACCATGCAGTTTTTATCACTATTGCTCTGTAATACTGCTTGAGTTCAGGGATAGTGATTCCCCCTGAAGTCCTTTTATTGTTGAGGATAGCTTTAGCTATCCTGGGTTTTTTGTTATTCCAGATGAATTTGCAAATTGTTCTGTCTAACTCTTTGAAGAATTGGATTGGTATTTTGATGGGGATTGCATTGAATCTGTAGATTGCTTTTGGTAAAATGGCCATTTTTACTATATTAATCCTGCCAATCCATGAGCATGGGAGATCTTTCCATCTTCTCAGGTCTTCTTCAATTTCTTTCCTCAGTGTCTTGAAGTTCTTATTGTACAGATCTTTTACTTGCTTGGTTAAAGTCACACCGAGGTACTTTATATTATTTGGGTCTATTATGAAGGGTGTCGTTTCCCTAATTTCTTTCTCGGCTTGTTTCTCTTTTGTATAGAGGAAGGCAACTGATTTATTTGAGTTAATTTTATACCCAGCCACTTTGCTGAAGTTGTTTATCAGCTTTAGTAGTTCTCTGGTGGAACTTTTGGGATCACTTAAATATACTATCATGTCATCTGCAAATACTGATATTTTGACCTCTTCTTTTCCGATCTGTATCCCCTTGATCTCCTTTTGTTGTCTGATTGCTCTGGCTAGAACTTCAAGAACTATATTGAATAAGTAGGGAGAGAGTGGGCAGCCTTGTCTAGTCCCTGATTTTAGTGGGATTGCTTCAAGTTTCTCTCCATTTAGTTTAATGTTAGCAACTGGTTTGCTGTATATGGCTTTTACTATGTGTAGGTATGGGCCTTGAATTCCTATTCTTTCCAGGACTTTTATCATGAAAGGGTGTTGAATTTTGTCAAATGCTTTCTCAGCATCTAATGAAAAGATCATGTGGTTCTGTTCTTTTAGTTTGTTTATATAATGGATCACGTTGATGGTTTTCCATATATTAAACCATCCCTCCATGCCTGGGATGAAGCCTACTTGATCATGGTGGATGATTGTTTCGATGTGCTCTTGAATTCGGTTTGCCAGAATTTTATTGAGTATTTTTGCATCGATATTCATAAGGGAAATTGGTCTGAAGTTCTCTTTCTTTTTGTGTCTTTGTGTGGTTTAGGTATAAGAGTAATTGTGGCTTCGTAGAAGGAATTCGGTAGTGCTCCATCTGTTTCAATTTTGTGGAATAGTTTGGATAATATTGGTATGAGGTCTTCTATGAAGGTTTGATAGAATTCTGCACTAAACCCGTCTGGACCTGGGCTCTTTTTGGTTGGGAGACCTTTAATGACTGCTTCTATTTCCTTAGGAGTTATGGGGTTGTTTAACTGGTTTATCTGTTCCTGATTTAATTTTGATACCTGGTATCTGTCTAGGAAATTGTCCATTTCCTGAAGATTTTCAAGTTTTGTTGAATATAGGTTTTTATAGTAAGATCTGATGATTTTTTGAATTTCCTCTGAATCTGTAGTTATGTCTCCCTTTTCATTTCTGATTTTGTTAATTTGGATGCACTCTCTGTGTCCTCTCGTTAGTCTGGCTAAGGGTTTATCTATCTTGTTGATTTTCTCAAAGAACCAACTCTTGGTTCTGTTGATTCTTTCTATGGTCCTTTTTGTTTCTACTTGGTTGATTTCAGCTCTGAGTTTGATTATTTCCTGCCTTCTACTCCTCCTGGGTGTATTTGCTACTTTTTGTTCTAGAGCTTTTAGGTGTGCTGTCAAGCTGCTGACATATGCTCTTTCCTGTTTCTTTCTGCAGGCACTCAGCGCTATGAGTTTTCCTCTTAGCACAGCTTTCATTGTGTCCCATAAGTTTGGGTATGTTGTATCTTCATTTTCATTAAATTCTAAAAAGTTTTTAATTTCTTTCTTTATTTCTTCCTTGACCAGGTTATCATTGCGTAGAGCATTGTTCAATTTCCACGTATATGTGGGCATTCTTCCCTTATTGTTATTGAAGACCAGTTTTAGGCCGTGGTGGTCCGATAGCACGCATGGGATTATTTCTATCTTTCTGTACCTGTTGAGGCCCATTTTTTGACCAATTATATGGTCAATTTTGGAGAAAGTACCATGAGGAGCTGAGAAGAAGGTATATCCTTTTGCTTTAGGATAGAATGTTCTGTAAATATCCGTTAAGTCCATTTGGCTCATGACTTCTCTTAGTCTGTCGACATCACTGTTTAATTTCTGTTTCCATGATCTGTCCATTGATGAGAGTGGGGTGTTGAAATCTCCCACTATTATTGTGTGATGTGCAATGTGTGTTTTGAGCTTTAGTAAGGTTTCTTTTACGTATGTAGGTGCCCTTGTATTTGGGGCATAGATATTTAGGATTGAGAGTTCATCTTGGTGGATTTTTCCTTTGATGAATATGAAGTGTCCTTCCTTATCTTTTTTGATGACTTTTAGTTGGAAATTGATTTTATTTGATATTAGAATGGCTATTCCAGCTTGCTTCTCCTGACCATTTGCTTGGAAAGTTGTTTTCCAGCCTTTCACTCTGAGGTAGTGTCTGTCTTTGTCTCTGAGGTATGTTTCCTGTAGGCAGCAGAATGCAGGGTCCTCGTTGCGTATCCAGTTTGTTAATCTATGTCTTTTTATTGGGGAGTTGAGGCCATTGATAATCAGAGATATTAAGGAATAGTGATTATTGCTTGCCGTTATATTCATATTTGGATGTGAGGTTATGTTTGTGTACTTTCATTCTCTTTGTTTTGTTGCCAAGACGATTAGTTTCTTGCTTCTTCTAGGGTATAGCTTGCCTCCTTATGTTGGGCTTTACCATTTATTATCCTTTGTAGTGCTAGATTTGTAGAAAGATATTGTGTAAATTTGGTTTTGTCATGGAATATCTTGGTTTCTCCATCAATGTTAATTGAGAGTTTTGCTGGATACAGTAACCTGGGCTGGCATTTGTGTTCTCTTAGCGTCTGTATGACATCAGTCCAGGATCTTCTGGCCTTCATATTTTCTGGCGAGAAGTCTGGTGTGATTCTGTTAGGTCTCCCTTTATATGTTACTTGACCTTTTTCCCTTCCTGCTTTTAATATTCTTTCTTTATTTTGTGCATCTAGTGTTTTGACAATTATGTGACGGGAGGTGTTTCTTTTCTGGTCCA
This sequence comes from Rattus norvegicus, assembly GCF_021556685.1. Lineage (NCBI taxonomy): Eukaryota > Metazoa > Chordata > Mammalia > Rodentia > Muridae > Rattus > Rattus norvegicus. The sequence continues at coordinate 122,633,802 of NC_141539.1, read as the reverse complement.
ATCTATTTGGAGTTCTGTAGGCTTCTTGTATGCCTATGGGTATCTCTTTTTTTAGTTTAGGGACGTTTTCTTCTATGATTTTGTTGAAGATATTTACTGGTCTTTTGAGCTGGGAGTCTTCACTCTCTTCTATACCTATTATCCTTAGGTTTGATCTTCTCATTGAGTCCTGGATTTCCTGTATGTTTTGGACCAGTAGCTTTTTCTGCTTTACATTATCTTTGGCAGTTGAGTCAATGATTTCTATGGAATCTTCTGCTCCTGAGATTCTCTCTTCCATCTCTTGTATTCTGTTGGTGAAGCTTGTATCTACAGCTCCTTGTCTCTTCTTTTGGTTTTCTATATCCAGGGTTGTTTCCATGTGTTCTTTCTTGATTGCTTCTATTTCCATTTTTAATTCCTTCAACTGTTTGATTGTGTTTTCCTGGAATTCTTTCAGGGATTTTTGTGTCTCCTCTCTATGGGCTTCTACTTGTTTATTTATGTTTTCCTGGAATTCTTTCAGGGATTTTTGTGTCTCCTCTCTATGGGCTTCTACTTGTTTATTTATGTTTTCCTGGAATTCTTTCTGGGATTTTTGTGTCTCCTCTCTATGGGCTTCTACTTGTTTATTTATGTTTTCCTGGAATTCTTTCAGGCATTTTTGCGATTCCTCTCTGTAGGCTTCTACTTGTTCTCTAAGGGAGTTCTTCACGTCTTTCTGAAGTCCTCCAGCATCATGATCAAAAATGATTTTGAAACTAGATCTTGCTTTTCTGGTGTGTTTGGATATTCCATGTTTGTTTTAATGGGAGAATTGGGCTCCGATGTTGCCATGTAGTCTTGGTTTCTGTTGCTTGGGTTCCTGTGCTTGCCTCTTGCCATCAGATTATCTCTAGTGTTACTTTGTTCTGCTATTTCTGACAGTGGCTAGACTGTCCTATAAGCCTGTGTGTCAGGAGTGCTGTAGACCTGTTTTCCTCTGTTTCAGTCAGTTATGGGGACAGAGTGTTCTGCTTTCGGGTGTGTAGTTTTTCCTCTCTACAGGTCTTCAGCTGTTCCTGTGGGCCTGTGTCTTGAGTTCACCAGGCAGCTTTCTTGCAGCAGAAAATTTGGTCTTACCTGTGGTCCCGAGGCTCAAGTTCGCTCGTGGGGTGCTGCCCACGGGCTCTCTGCCGAGGCAGCACCCAGGAAGACCTGTGCCGCCGTTTCCGGGAGTTCAGTGTACCAGGGTTCCAGATGGTCTTTGGCTTTTTCCTCTGGCGTCCGAGATGTGTGTGCAGAGAGCAGTCTCTTCTGGTTTCCCAGGCTTGTCTGCCTCTCTGAAGGTTTCGCTCTCTCTCCCACGGGAGTTGGGTGCAGAGAACTGTTTATCCGGTCTGTTTCCTTCCGGTTCTGGTGGTGTCTCAGGCAGGGGTCCTGCCGCTCCTGGGCCCTCCCCCACGGGAGCCCAGAGGCCTTATACAGTTTCCTCTTGGGCCAGGGATGTGGGCAGGGGTGAGCAGTGTTGGTGGTCTCTTCCGCTCTGCAGCCTCAGGAGTGCCCACCTGACCAGGCGGTGAGGTCTCTCTCTCTCACGGGGTCTGGGAGCAGAGAGCTGCTGCGGGCTGGGATCCGCGGGTGTGGGACCGGAATTAGTAATTTATTAGAGATTCTGTCGCCGAGGAAGACTAATTCTTCCTCTCTCAGCATCCATTAATAGCCTGTAGCTCTTCGACTAGTACTGGGACCTGGTGAAATTTTTCTCATCCACTATGGCATGGAAACCATCAGTTGATGCTGTAATTATATTTATAAGGTCTTCTTTCAGCAACCGTATTGTTGAGATTCTCTGATTTCTTGCTTTTCCTTTCCCTCTGCTCTTCTTTAACTACACCGTACTTTGACAGTACGGACTACTTTACTATGTTTTAATATGTTTGTTTGTTTGGGAGGAAAGTTGCAAGCGGCACAACAATATGTGGAAGTCACTTTGTAAATCCTTTGTAGTGTTCTGTCCTTATACCATGTTTTTAATATTCACTGCAAGTGCTTTTACATTCTGAGTCATACATCCAGGTTCATACATATATATATATATATATATATATATATATATATATATATATATATATATGCGCGCGTGTGTGTGTAGAAATACATTTCTTTATAGAAAGTAGTATTTTATAAATATTTTTCTTTATTTTATAAAGTTGCCCCAATACTACAAATTAATTTTTATTTCGTATTTTTTTTAATAACACTACTTTGGGAATTCCTTCCTCTTAACTTAGCCTACATGTTCCTAATTCATTTCTTTGTATGTCTATATAGTATGATATGCTATGAAGTAGATGCACCATAACCTATTTTTGCAATGTCTCAGGAATGGCAGGTGTACGATCAGCTTTGGACATGTTCATTCACACTAATACTTTTCTTTCTAGGCTTTGTTTTTAATACACACACACACACACACACACACACACACACACACACACACACACGCACATATGTTACATGTTTACAATGTGACTTCCACATGTCTGCTGTGCCTCTTGCAACCTTCCCCCAAACAAACAAATATCACAAAACATGTATATTATAATTCAAATAATTTTCTTCTTGTTTTTCTAAAGGATTAACACATACTCAGACTTCCTCCATCATGGAACTGGAATTATAGTTTCTTATTTCTCTACGAAGTGTGATTTTTTTGTGTTTTGTCAGAGGCTAAGAAAACCAAGCACTCTCAGGGAAACCTATTGTTTTTCTCCCCAAGAAGTTCACACTCTTCACACACACTGACCTTTGCTAAAATAGCAGCATAATTGTGAAATACCAATTCTTATTCTATTATCAATTAATTATATGTACTATATAATTAATTATATATTTTTTGAAAAATTTTTTATTAGATATATTTCTTTATTTACATTTCAAATGTTATTCCCTTTCCCGATTTCCTTTCCATAAGCCCCCACCCCCTCCCTCTCCCTCATATGGGTGTTTTCCCCATCCACCCCCTTGCCCTCCTCCCTACATTCCCCTGCAGTGGGTGTCCAACCTTGGCAGGACCAAGGGCTTTCCCTTCCACTGGTACCCCAACAAGTCTATTCTCTGCTACATGTGCAGTTGGAGCCCTGGGTCAGTCCACGTATAGTCCTTTGGTAGTGGTTTCATCCCTGAAAGCTCTGGTTGGTTGGCATTGTTGTTCTTATGGGGTTGCAAGCCACTTCAGCTCTTTCAATCTTTCCTCTATAAATGATCAATTAATAATGTGCATGCAAGTCTAGCAAAGAGTCATGAACCACAAGGGACTGATTACAACAGGCTATTTTACATTTAAATATAGCTATTTCTTTTTAATCAAATATAACACTTATATTTTGAAATAACATCAAATCTAACATTATACTTCCTAGATTTATATGATCATTGCCTAATTTTAATAATGGTTATCAATAGCATGATTGGGCATATGCTCTTTGGCAGACATACTGTTCAATAAATGTTCTCATATATAATTTACAATAACTAACCAACCATATTTGTTTGGAGGGCCTGACTTTAGCTTTTGTTTAGGTCTCAGGATAGGATCAGTTTTCCCTTGGATCATTCACTCTCAGGTTCACTTCTGTTCTCCGTGTTTCTTTGCCTGCCCCCCCACCCCCTGATCCCCCCTTTCCTCTTTTCTTTTAGCACATTGTTCTCCTGCCATAGTAAGTACCCCGAATGCAGGTGCAGATTTTTTGAAAGTTAATTCATATTCACACCACATAAATATTCTCCATGGAAACAGTAGCAGAAATATAATAGAATATTCATTGTATTTAACTGTACA